>NW_023605917.1:0-60001 GCF_013339745.2 Dermacentor silvarum
TCTTAATCCCGTTCATCAGGGTGACGCCAGTGTTTCATACAAATTGAGTAGCTAGTTTTCCTACTCGCGGTGGGTGGTTGTTCGTCATGGTAGGTGCTGGCGACTGCGGCTGAACAGAACTGCTGTCGCGCTTTAAAGCGGCTAGTTTCGCATTCGTGATTATGAAGAGGCTTGGCAACCCATGGACTTCGTTCGCAGCATTGCTATACGTCACTTATTCCACGTGTCCCTTGCTAGCTATGGCCATTGGTACAACGCCGCCTCATTAGGCTATGGATAATGGTTTATCTTACCTATCGCTTTCTATCCCAAGCAACAAAGTGACGCCTATGGCTTGGAAGCGTTCGCATTGTATGCAAGAAAAGGTCCATGTATACTAAAGGTAAACCACTGGTACGCAAATGTACTTATATCGACGCCTCGACCATCCAGCCAAACAAGTGTCGCGAATGATATTTCAACTGATGAATTGCTATGAAAAAGGGAACCTAGTGCAAGCACCTTTCTTCTACCATTAGCACACGGTGGGCTCTCACTGTGTGAGACGACCGCAGCTTTGGTGTTTAGTTTTCGCGTATTGAAAGTGGGGAAGTCTGACTCGAGTTATTGAACACAGCAGTACGCGGGTTGCTTGCATGCTGGCGCACTGCTTCTTTTTTTCTGGGTAATGACTTTGAGATAATCGTCTTCCTTAAGCGATGCCGGCCTTCGAAGCAGTCCCCCACTTGCTCTTGAACCAGAAGCCTTTATTTGCGTTAATAAATTTCTAGCCACAGCTGCGTATTACGGCTGCGCAAATCCAGCTCCTTGTGCTCCAGACCGCGGAAAACTCCATATGCAGCCGGTAGCTGACACTGAACCCCATGTGGGCGGCGCTCAATCGGATTCCTTATGCTTCAGGCCAATACCTACAATTTTTGTTTTGGCTTTGTTTTTATGTTAGGGAACTGCACTTCTTTCCTTTTTCTTGTTCAAAAGGCAGTTAAGACGACGTCTCCGGGAGAGTGAAGGGGTAAATAACTGAACGCACGCTGCAAATATTGATCGTGATGTGCATGTTTGTTTTTCTGCTTTATTGCATATAGTATTCTTTCAACATATCTGTCAAGCTCAGTTTGGTTGTTCGCCATTTGATCGTATTCCTTATAGATTGTTTCCTATTACCTGTATCCTGTTTTCTCTTGGAATTTGTGCTAGGTAAATATGTATTGCACTGCATGTTTCAGATTGTACTATAAAGTGTCTGCAGTGATCTGTATTCTGTTTAGTGGGGAGGCTTAGTATGGCGTCATAGAGAAGCCCTTTTCCTCGTATTTCCCGCTGGAAAAATACTTTATTGTGTATTGTACATTGCTGGCTAAGAAAGGTATAATTTGGAGCCTTAAGAAACGTATATTCTGCATAACTAAGTAACTAAATAAATAATTAAATAATTATTCCCTTAAGTACAGAGATATTACCATGGGAATAATTTCATTGACGCTCAGGCAAGAGTTTAGGTAATAATTTCATTACCTTAAACTGAAGCCTCATGCACTGCGGAAGTCTCTCAGCACTGGTATTCCTTCATACCAGTGCTGACAGACCTCTTTTTTTGTTGCCGTCCCCCTCCCCCTTTTTTTATTACCCGTTCATACGTATGCTACGTCATGCCTACGTGTCAAGAACTTTCCAAGAAGGTTGTACCGTACGAATGATATTTCACGGATAAGATGGAATCACTGATTTTGGAAATAGGATCTAAAATCACGCTGAAATTTGGCAACGTTATGTTGTCTTAAACTGCTTCGCTTGGGGAACGCATTGACTTTATGAGCAATCTGTTTTATGACTTGAAAAACACGGAACGATGATTTGATGGTATCGAACAAGGCCTTAGTGGCCCAAAATGAAATGCTTGAAAAATGGGCTGCTCATATGGGAGCAATACTGCAGACCAAGCAACATTAAAGTTAAAGAAATTTCCCTAAAATTCCCCTAACAAAAAGGTCACGATTACTGTGCCATATTGAAGCCTATGGGCGGTGTCACCGAGTGTGCTGTATCTGAATCTGACATTAAAAGAGTTCATCATGTTCCATCAAAATCATCTGATGAACATTTAGTTCTTGCTTTGTCTCAAGGGAAAAGAAAATTGAGTTTGTACAAGCCCGCAAGGCCCGGCTTCGTGTGGCCCACCTTGGATTTCTTGGCAGAACGGACTCGGGTGTTTTCGTGAACGATCTTTTGCCAATCAATAATTAAGTGCTGTTCTCAAAGGCTACAGGTATGCAACGCTAAAAATTTAGTTCTTGGTTGTGAATTTTCAATTTTCTCCATGCTCTCGATAACACATTTAACAAATTATTACCCAAAAATGAGAATCTGGAGATTATAGGGGGATGTGAATAATAATCGGCAAGATGTTAATTTTTACTTTTACGCAGCCTACACTCACTGCTTTCGTGGGTATGACCATGAATTGCTCATCACGTCACCTACAAGATGCGTTGATGAGGGTTCCCATTCACTAATTCATCATGCTTTAACAAATCCCGACCTTCCAATTTCAGCAGGCATTGTAAACACTTACCTCACTAATCGCTTTCCCGTGTTTGGCGTCTTCAACATTCGTTTGGCTTACACTGTCGCGTCATACTTTCCTACAGTATTCGGACTAGATAAATTCTTCTGTACCACAGCTCCAATCAGTGGTCAGCTCTCAATTTATTTCACGGTCCAATGGGGGCTCCTAATTTATTTTTCTTGTGTTATCTTTACTAAAGCAGTCTCAATATCCTCTAGGACTACTCGATGTAAAAAAAAATCACATCATCTCACCCTACGGGCAACCATCATGGTGGGATGCGAAAGCATCGCGGGGGGTGCGCATCGAGTTTCCGTTTCGTTTCACTTGGCAACACAACCCTATGAAAGTTAGAGTGAGAGAATGTATTGGGAAGACAGGAGACGTTTGTACGGGGTGTTGCGTTTTTATTTAGAGATCGTACGTGATGCCTAGCGTCGGTGCGCGCGGTATCTTGAAGACGATGGCTTCACAGCGAACGCGCGCCTTATACTGCGCCGCGACACTTGCGCCGCGTACCAGCGTACCCTTAGAGAGAGAGGGAGAGAGTGATAGAGAGAGTGAGAGAGAGTTATATGTATATGCAATTATTTGCTGCGCCGCACCTGTGGCGGAGAGGGGGAGAGGGGAGGAGGAGAGCGCACACCTGCGTAGGAGAGGAGGATGAGGGAGAGTTGCGCAGGCGCAGTATGGGTGCGGACGCCGCAGAACGGACACTGCCCCGAGCATAAGATGCTCTCGCATCTAAAAACACACAAAAAAAATGGAGGACGCTTAAGCTTCGCCTTTAAGAATGGAACGCGATAGCATTCAAAAATCCTTAACTGCTCCTCACATTTCCCGGCAACTGCGGCTTATGTAACCGCAATGTTTACCGGGAAATGCTGGCGGTGAACGCTTGCACGAAGGCACTCTTTCTGGTAGAAACGCGGCCTCTTGATATTCCGTTATTGTTTCCCACCTTTCATATTTCAATCTGAGAAGATTTACCATAAAATGCAAGCGCTGTCGGTGTTTTGTTTAATGTCATTTGTTTATGGCTTGTCATTCTCAAATTTCTGAGGAATAACTTTGTAAAGAATGTAAGACAAACTGCGAGCAACTTTAGTGGCAACAGAAGTATTTAGAGTCTACTGAGGGCCTGCGTGGTTGTGGTTGCTGTCACGGCGCATGAAGTGCTTTCAACTGTGCGCAATCTGCGTAACACAAACCCAGGATTAGATGGCATTTCTTTGTGACACCTTAATCTAGTCGTTCATGCCACCTGCAAGCCCCTAAGCATAGTAGTTATTCTAATATTTAAATCTGACAGATTTTCTCCATAGTTAAAGCGAGCAAACGTTATTAATTTTTTTTAAAGGCAATAAAGAATTAATATCAATTTCAATTTTTTCTACCTTAAGTAAAAGAACTGAAAAAAATTTGTGATTACACGTAGCAACTATTTGGAAATATTTCACATAAAGATATCTGCCAGTGTGGTATTCGGGCTGGAAGCTCTATCTTACTAACTTACTTCTAATTTCGCTAACCGATTTTGTTAAGAACTGCTTTGATAATTATGAATTCATCCGTCCCGTTCTTTTAGATGTTAACAAGGCATTTGATACTAGTAATCACCTGATTTCGTTTCGTAAGTGAAGCATGTGGAAAACCTGGACCTACCGGACCTATTTTAAAAAAAGTTACTTGTGCGATAGAAGATTTCTTGTACATGCAGCTGAAAAGTTTCTCTTACTATAACAAAACAAAACAAAAAAGTAACCTAACCAAGAGGTACCACAGTGCTCAATACTGAGACCATTGCTTTTATTTCCGTTTAGATTAATGATATGCCTTACTTCATTGACTTATGTCATTACGTTTTCTACGCGTACAATACAACTATATGTGCACCTTACAAGTCTATGTCTTCTTTAGTAATGAAGCTAATTAATACACTGAACCACTTATTGAAATGACATAACGACAACGAAATAAATATTATTCGATTAAAACTAAATTTTTACGCTTCCATCCACATCAAAAGTTGCTAATTATTCCTCCTGCATTTACCTTAGCTGATCATTCGATTCCAGTTTGCGATTCCGCTCCTTTTCAAGGCGTCGTCCTGGAGCTACCTGAAGTTCCGTCTTCCCATAAACCTTGTTAAGTTGAAGTCCGCTTTTGTATCCGTGCACTTACCAAGGCACGCTAGGGCTGGCTGCGCTGTTTGCACTTCCCGTAGACACTAGAGCCACAGTTCCCTCTAGTATTTGTATGAATTTCCATGGTGCATGGTACACCAAGAACAATTGGCTGTAGCACTGCGCGCTGAACTTGAAGATAATTTGTAAGGCATATCGGAACTAGTTGACTCACGTCGCTTGAAGGCGTCACAAATGCTGATGTTGCTAAAATCCGAGTGTCTCTTTTACCCACAAACACAGGAATTTGTCATAGCATATATTTTCTTATTGACGTTCAACAGGGCTTGCGTACACAGGTTTTCGGTATTCATGACTGATTTTATGTTACTTGAGTAGATGAGTTCTGAAACCAACCTACTGAACTTTAACACGGATTTTTTCACTCATATAAGTGTTTACTTACTCTGCTGATGTGGTCGAAAACCTACTGATTTATTATACATATCACAGTGCTCACTGTAAGACAATGCGACGTAGAAAGATAGAGAGCCTTGAGCAACTACCTGAACAACAAAACGCTTTCATCATTGTGTTGAGTTACTAATTGCTTCAGGGAAGCAACGGTTCTGTGATTTACAACACCTTTCATAGTCGAGCACTGAAGATGACAACGTTCGAGCTACCCCTGCTTGGCGATTAGGCAAGGACACCGAAAGCGCTGTTCAAGCAGAACGTTACGGCAGCGAGAAAGTCGCACGGTTGCCTCTAGGCAGTCTCGACAACGCAGTTCCTTTTGGCGTTCCCATTCTGCTTGTGTGTGAATCTAGCGCAGTTACGAAAAAAAGCAGCGGTTGAGAGAATGGCCACCAATGGCTGGCGTTGCGCCATATTTCCGCTATCCATCTGCGCGCAGGAAATTAGGAACCCTGCTCAATAGACCGTAAACCGGGATGGGAGGGTCATAAATTAGATTTCGAGCCGTTTGTCTCAACCGAAATTGAGTGTAGGCAAAGGTACCCGAGAGAGTGCATGGCGCAGCAGGGTCAGTAGCGAGTGGAAATAGACAGGAATGAAAGCGCGAAGAGCTTTTCCTAAGTTCTGTAGCCATAAACTGCCGTTCCTTACTACTTCTTTCACAAAAAGAGAAGGAACTCGGAGTCAGGATAGTAATGTCACCTCTCCAGGCTAAAGGAGGTGCGTTACGCCACGCTTGCCGTCGTAGTACCTCACGAACACCGTAAAGCCGTAACAAACATTATTACTCGCGCAAAACTGGTGTCGTTAACTGCCGGCCAGAATAAATGTTAATGCCCCAAGGACACCGAGAAACAGGGCATGAGCGGGTGGTACAGTACGGCCTGTTCTGCACTTCTAAAATAAGACGCCTTGTATTCGTCGGCGGAATGAGCGATGCACTCCGGTGCGTTTACTGCTCCCGTGCCGTTCCTCCTGCCGTCTTTACGTCACCTCTGTGCACAGATTTCCTCACATATTTTGCCGAAGACGAGACGCTGAAGCACATATTTATTTCGCGAAGGAGTCCTTTGCTGGGAGCAGCCGCTAGTTTTGTGCCCACTTATAATTGCATCATCCTCACGGTCATTATCAGACCATTTACACGAGATCCCTTGTTTATAAAGCCCGTCTTTCTAGTGTTGCGCTCAGGCGCTTTTTCTGGCGTTACAAACAGTACCCACAGTCATCTTTATAATGCGTTAGCATTAGAAATATCCAAGTGGGAAAAAGTGTGTGTGTCAAGTGTGGGAATTCGGTAACGTGGTAGAGGTAGAGGGGGAAGGCAGAGCGTAGAAGGGCGTGTGTGCATATAGCCCAACTGATGGTGCAACTGCTCGCTCCTCAAAGAGGCTGAACTTGTGTTGAATGATCACCTGAACAACACTTTGCAATGCGGTGAACGTAGGTTAAACCATCAATCAAGGACCTCAAGGTGGCGCGACGTAATGCTAATGCATTTCTCTCGCATTACCCGCTAAATTATGACTGAATTTTTGTTTAATTTTAATCGTCACCGTGTTGTATCTATAACGTTCGCCTGCCAGTTTGGCAACTGTTGCTTAACAGCGTTTTATGATCATCATGTTAAGTGTTTATAAAGCATACAGACAAGTAGGCTATGTTATGTTTCAAGCGAGAATTTTAAAAAACAAACCTCTGTCTCAGTTTACGTCAGAATAGCCATCACGTTGAACAATCAAGGTGTATTTTTAACGATGCGAGAAAGTAGCGGAGTAAAGTGAGCGCAATACGGTGTCTGCCGCAAGTGGTTAAGTAATCATGTAAAAGAGAATGCCACTTGCGAAGAATATTTCTTTCGTAAATTAACAATAAAGCTATGGCCTCGTACAACCTGTTGTACACGAGAGTAACGTAACGAATTACGTTTAGCTTTCTGGGCCAGGTCAAAAATACCCTATCAAAGACTAAGATAGCGCTGAACGGGACAAGCTGTCACTCTGTGAAAGCAAATTACAGCAATGATCCCCAATATTCTTAAAGCCAAAGAACTGTCTCATTGGCTGGACGTAGTTATTATGATGATTGTTGTCGCGATCAGCCAATACCACTGGTTACAGGCTAGCCTGGCGTAGGACCTTTGGCGTAGAAAGCAAATAGCGCGAAAGAGAAAACGTTTGTCAGTCAGCCGCGAGGATACAAGAGTGCAAGAGGACTCATTTAGGAATGGCCACACGCACCCTAGCAGCCATGCGGGACTACAGGACCAAAAACATTGAAACTAATGCGAAAAAAATATGCCATGTCGAGGAAATCGCATACAGATGCATTTACGGGAACACATAGCGCATCGGCTGATATGAATTCAGGGGCTTCACGTGCCAAAACCACGATTTGATTATGAGGCGTGCCGTAGTGGGGGACTCCGTAATAAATTCGACCAACAGGGGATCTTTAACGTGCCCCCAATTCACGGGACACGAGCGTTCTCGCATTTCGCCCCCATCGAAATGCGACCGCCGCGGCCGGGATTTGAACCCGCGACCTCGTGCTTAGCAGCGCAATACCATAGCTACTAAGCCACCGCGGCGGGTGCATCGGCAGATATGAGCACAATAGGTTGATGAGCATCAAAGTTTCTTATGACCAATTGCCAATATACTTGCCCAGATCTCTGTAGAAAATACTGCAGTACAAATAACCAGACAGAACTAAATAGAACCAATCAAGACGAGCCTAAGTAGAGATCACTTTTACTATATCCAAACTTTGTGCTGCATCCGTGGCATCAAAGCGTTGAGCTTGAAAGATTTACCTGAGTGTTACGAGTAATTTTTTCGTTAATACACAAAGGAATTTAGCTTGCTGATTTAAGTATATTTATTCAAAATCATGCAATCATATAATAAATCGAACTAAGACGAAACTATGAACAATTCCATCGGAAAAGATAGCTTCCGAAATTAGGGTGATGGATTGCGATAAAGAAGCCAGGAAAAAAATTAAATACTTAGGTGAGTGGGATACAGCATAAATGTGGAGCTCTGAAAAAATGCGGGAGCATTAGCGACCCACACCTCCAATCTGAGTGAAGAAAGGGGTCTCCTAGTAATGTACATGGACCATAAGAACACGAAAAACTCTGATACAACGCGTGTTGTAGCAGTTTAATACACTTGCACTAAGCACCCCAGAAACCAAATCAAAATGTTGGCAGGTTATAACTCAAGGACATAGGACCAATAATAAGCAATTTCAGTTCGTTTTAGTTTGACAGGTTTCATGTCACCCGGAAATTGCTGACTGGCTACGCACCATCAGCTCATCTCGTACCCAATCACTTCAGTAAGCGACATCAGACAAAACCAATGCGCCTATGGAGGTGCATTGGACTATTAATGCCAATTTTTGTAGATGGGAAGTACAACCTAGTAATCTTGTTTAGGAAAATCACTGAGGGCACATTAATCAAGGTAGAAATGGTCGGTTTTAAGAAGTTCAGTCTCAATTTGGCCAGCATTCTGCCATAATCATCGGCATAACTGTTTTGCGCATTGCTAAACCTTTTTTTTTTTTTTTTTTGGTCAGGGTGAACCGCGCCCCTTTGTAAATATCGTTAGGCGAACGGGGCCCGATTTTATCTTAACGAGCTCTTCACGCTCGATAAAACCAAATAAACAAAGGTGAACCTAAAAAAAATTGCACAAGATGGTGAAAATCTTATGCCGTCGGCTGCTGGTGTTCATTTGGCCGCGTTCGTATAAAACAAGCATCTACAATTAGGCCATCGTAGCGCATTTCTTTTTTACTAAGTATATTCATCTCATGGTCCTAGTTTTTTTTTTCCTTTGCAGCTCGTCTGCAAGGCGCACATGAGAGAAATTGCAGTCGATATTTTGCCTTAGCACAATGCTTCTCGTGGTGCTTGCCGCCATTTGTTGGCACCATTTTCACTGTCTCATCACCAAAACTTCCGTACATCACTTTGCATGCCGTTCCGTTGTGTTTTATTTTGATCAGGTACGCCATTTCTCCTCAATGTCCTAAATGGGTTCTTCGCGAAGCACTCCAACAGGAATGAAATACGAAACAGCGGCGCTTGATGAAAGCCGCTACCGAGCCACGTCGATGCGAAAGAGTAAGAGCTAAGTTTTACACGAACAAAACGGAAAAATAAGACATGCTAGTACCATGGCGACGAGTCTATACTAGAAGGAGAACGATTCGACGCTTCACTGCCGTGTTAGGCAAGTCGGGTATCGAAAAAGGTACTTTCATTTATTCGACACCTCGGTTCCCCGATAACAACAAATTGTGAGAATGTGGTATAAGAGTCGCTTCGAGATGCAGACTAACAGCAAGACGGGCGGCGGAAAGGCCTCCAATTCCAACGGAAGGTTTTGGAAGAGGACTGTGGTGCCGGCGCTTCAAACGTTGATTTCAGCATACGTGAATGTGAGCTGGGGAAATTTTTGATGTTTACGAATAAATTTTGTGCAACCACTTTGTGCCAGACGACGAGCAAAACGAGTGCCTCTGCATCCACTATGTAACTCTGAAGCCTATCAAAAATGCTAGAAAACAATCCATGCATTTATGTTTGACCTTCATTTTTTTCTGCTGACCTTCAGCCTTCCCCCCACCAAAGCAGTACGCATGGAGCACTAAATATGTGCTCTGCCAGTCTGAGTAATTGGGGGTTTTTGCTTCGTGCCTTTGTAAGACGCACGCATAATAATGTGTAGTGTGAAGTACAGACTGTCGGCTTACGGCTGCCATCTGTAGCTCAGTATATAAGAATCATGCTACATAAGTACCTACTTGATAACGAGACTTCGCTATTCGAGCCTGTCGTCCGTTATATAAGACGATCTTGAAGGGACTCTTGACGCATATGCTAAGGGCCTTATGGAGATCCTTACGCAATAAGCACTATTTTCAATTTCAGCACGCTCAAGGAACCTGAAACCAACGGCGCAATAATCCTACCTTAAATGTCGATCCCCTTTCCCATTGCATTGTTACATCAGCATCGAGCAATATCTGTGGCACTAAGCCTAGAAAAAAAATGACACTGAAGAGTCCCTTATAACCGAGATTAAAAAACAACCTTACGCGTCTCCACAGAAATGTTCAGCCTAGGAGTGTCATATTTTACGACCAAGTGTAAAAAGCATGAGAACCGCCACTGGTTGGGTGAAATTGCGGCTGTTGTGCTTCCCTTGACAAAGGAGGCGTGTGAATTTATAGTGCCCTTTTCAGTTACACTGAAAATCTGTCAAGCCTACAAAATGAAGATCGTTATTCGTAAAGCACAGGGGCTCCTGATATCATGGAGGGTAGGTCTGACATTGTGGTTTTTTATTTAGTACACAGGTGCACAACAAAATATATATTTGAAGCAATTATTTTTTCATAGTAGGCTGGACGATATTTCCGATGGCTGTTTAGATGGCATTTTTCACCTCCCCACAACTTTACATATCGTGAGCCATCTTTTGAATTCCAGAAGCCTAGATGATTTGCCACTGGAATACATAATGCTTGAAAGTACAGCCTGTTTTATCTTTTTTTTTTTTCATGGTGGCGAGCAATACAATGCAAACAAGAAAGGCAAAATTATTCCATATTTTATGACATAGGGTTGCAACTTCCTTGTTAATAGATAGTGACATGCTAGCGTACATTCTAAGCTAGTGTGTGATATCAGTCATTGCAATCATATCTTTACCATGTCTCTCTGTTTCATCTATGGTATACGTATCGATTTTTTATCGACTCCTTGTTTATTCATAATGATTGTAAGATCAGAAACATACCTTCTATCAAACACATTGCTAAAAACATTGAACGTTTTCAATGCATTGTCATAGTGACTTCTAGAGAACGGTAAAATGAAAAAAGGATGAAATAGAACAGGCAGAACTTATTTTGTCTGGATGAACACAGCGTGTTGTGATCAATGCAGTTAAATCAACTGGTGTCACTGTAACTTCTGGCGTGCCGCCGGGTCTGCTTTGGGGCCTTTGTTACTTTTAAGGTATTTATATGTTATGGTATAAGATCTTCAATGCAAAGTGCGAATATATGCAGATGACTGAGTCATTTACAGGAATACAGGGTGTTTCATTTTAGCTGCACCAAAATTTTTAAAACTTGCCTGTGGCCAATAGCACAATTATAATCCTTGATAATCCTACTCGATGAGGCGGCCATTACTTACACTAGAAATTAACACGCCTAATTGAATAATTAACATAATTACGCTAATTACATTTTAATATATAATTTACGGCACATCTTTCAATATACGAATTATAGCCGCTAAATTAGCAAGGCGCATCCACTTGAAATGAATTCTCAGGACTGAACCAGTTTCGGGATATTAATTTTCAAAGTGTCCGGCGAAATGCATTGGTGTTTCAGTTACGTTTGTGTTTCAATGCATAAAACAGCGTTTTCTTAAAAAACGTAACTTGAACGCCCATGCATTTCGTCGTATACTTAGAAAATTAATATCTCGTAACTGGTTCAGTCCTGAGAATTCTTTCCAAGTGGATACGCCTTGCTAACTAAGCGGCTATAATTCGTATATTGAAAGATGTGCCGTAAAATATTATAATTAAAAAGTTATTTAGCGTAATTATGGTAATTATTCAATTAGGCGTTTTGATTTCTCGTGGAATTAATGGCCGCCTGATCGAGTAGCTTACATCAAGGATTATAATTGTGCTATTGGCCGCAGGCAATTTTTTAAAATTTGGCGCAGCTAAAATGACACACCCTGTATACACAGTGACCATGATGCTAAGAGCCTACAGAATGATGCGAACGAAATTCCTGGTTGGTGCACGAAGTTCCGCATGTCTCTGAACAGTGCTAAATGTCAACTCGTATAGTTTACCCGTAAGCTTCTGCTGGTGAGATTAGTTAATGATTTAGCCGACATTCCTGTGGCACGGGTTCAACATTACACAATCTAGAAGTCAATGTTTCAGAAAATCGTGCATAGAACCTATATACTAAATATTTGACATTAAAGTAAGCTAAAATGCTTAACCCCATGGCACGTCATTTTCATAAAGTCCCCCCAAAATAAAAGAGCATCATTACAAAATATAAATGTTCACGCATTGCATGCGTACGCTTACGCTGCTTTGGACCTTAAAACCTCTTATGTTAGGAATAAACTTAACGTATCGAAAACCACGCTGCCAGGTTTGTTTTTCGTAATTACACATTCTACCGAAAATTCAATAATTAAGAAAAACCTTAGTTTGCAAACACTTGAGCAGCACTGTTTAGCAGTGAAATTATTATAACGTTTTTTTTTTTTCAAATGTTCGCATACAAAAACAGACATAAAACTAGACATAAACAAAAACGTCTGAGTAACGCTTGGGAGCGCTAGTGTCTCGATGCGCGGACGCATAATCATGCTGCTATTTTCATATTTCGCGCGTTTTCTTTATAACGTGGAAAAATAATTACGCGGAACATAACACAATAAAGACAACTGAATCGGATGTTTTACAACGCAATTATTACTTCTGTACCAAAATTCGCACACTTATTTGAGTAATTAAGAAGCTCGTTAAATGATCTCATCTAATCATCGATAGTTGAATTATGAAAAAAATCCTCTTGGGACGGTATGTCACTGCTGGCAGAATACCATATGTTGCATCCTCATCTATTCCATATTTTAGTTTGAAGAGCTTGGCTAACGTTAGCTGGGACAGCTTGTAGACGCCGCCTATGTGTACAGTGTCTTAACCAATCAAGAAACGAAGAGTAATGTTGACATCATTTTAGCTACAGGAGCAAGCCTGCAATGACATGCGTTTTACGCAGCAAAGGAAATTCTCTGTATACGTTGCATTATTGGGCGGATGATGCATTAGCGTTTTAATAATCTCTGGAAATTCAAGAGTTATGGTATATTTAGGAAGAAGGTCGATTTCATAAAGCTTGGCTTCCGTTGTACTTTCGGTAGGCGATGTGGACGTACACGATTTCTTTTAGAATATTTAGTGCAATCACGTATATTGATGGTGATATACAGGGTGTTTCAGCGAACACATTCAAAATTTATTTAAGGTTGCCTCTAGCGGATAGTCCAATTCTAATTAATGAGCTGGTTTACTCGAAGAGGTGGACAACACTTGCATAAACAAGAAATGCATAATCGACTAATAAACAAAAATTCACTAATTAAGTTTTTAACTAATTACCTGATGGCCCATATTGCAATTTACAAATTGTAGCCTTGGAGTTCGCAAGGCGGATCCACTTAGAATTAATTCTCAGGATGACACCAGTTTCTAGATATTAATTCCCGAACTTTGCGGAGAAATGCATTGGCGTTCCAGTTAATTTTGTGATTCAATGCATAAAGCGACGTTTTGTTAAGAACCTAACTGGAACGCCAGTGCATTTTCCCGCAAAGTTCGGGAATTAATATCTCGAAACTGGTATCATCCCAGGAATTCGTTCCAAGTGTATCCGCCTTGCGAACTCCACGGCTACAATTTGTAAATTGCAATATGGGCCATCAGTTTATAACCTAATTAGTTAATTTCTGTTAATTATTTGATTATGCATTTCAATTTCTTGTACAAGTAATGTCCGCCTCTTCGAGTAGACCAGCTCATGAACTAGAATGGTGCTATCTGCCACAGGCAACCTTTAAGAATTTTTGAAAGTGTTTGCTGAAACACCCTGTATTATATTCAGACAAAGGCCAGGTTCTGCTCGATAGTGAAAGCGAGAGAGAGAAACTTATACCACGTAGTAGTGAAAACTGATATTTTATTACGCTACTATCTAGCCAGATTGCAGGACGTGAACATCTAGGGCTCTGACTATTTTTACAGCGGAGCTGTTAGAACCTCACTATAACGATCATTATGTCATCCGCAGCTTCGCCGAGCTGCGGCAGCTCGCGCAGCATAGCTGATGCGAAGTGGAGAGGAGGAGAGAGGCAGGTGGTAGTGGGACGGGGCTTAAGGGGAGAGAGCGAGCGGCACGGTGAGGCTGGGTGGAGCCTAACAAGGGAGAAGGAGTGACGCGGAGACACAGGTGGTGTGACATCATTACTCTCCAATAAAACCCGTGTGATCACTTTGGCGGTCCTCTTTCTCGCAGTGGAAAAAGCAGTGACGTCGCGTTTGCTTAGCAATGGCGAACACTACCGTCAGGAATCACTATAGGAAGAAGCCGCTCGACTGGAGCGCCGTCGAGCAGCCGATCGTGAACGGAAGGGCGGACAGAGATCTGATCCTGAAGTGAGAGTTAGGGAAGCTGAAACCAAGTGTCGCAGAAGGGACGATCCCGATTTTAGATTGAGGGAAGCCGAGAGTACGTGTAAGCGAAGAAATCGTAGCATTCTGAATCTTGACTGACATGTAAAAAAAGTTATGCGTGGCTCTGCTATCGCAAACACCAGAGACCAGCGGAGATGGGGGATGCCCAGCAAAAGTTAGACTAAGGGTGCTATGCAGGATGCCCCGAGTTTGGCGAAACTCGGGATCTTCACGAGCTCTGGCGACGCCCCAAGATGAAAGAACTAATGGTAACAAGACAAAGTTTGTCCGTCGGAACACCTCCAGTTTCATTGGTTTATCTAGATTCTAGATCTAGGGTGGCCATCATCCCTTGGGCGTTGCCTTATGGGCGGTCGACAAACTGGGGCTCACGTGATCATACGGTCGGTGCATGGTCGTGCATTCTTTCACTTGTTTGTCGTTCCACCGAGTGCATTAGAGGCAAAAGCAAGTTATCAAATAAATGCATTTAGTAGAATGATATTAGTCACATTACCGTAGGGTATAGGTCTTTTAAAGTTTACAAATAGTACACTGAATGCGTATTAGACTAATTTGTAGTTTAATCGTTTCGCGTTATACCACGAGGGCACGCTCGCCCTCCTCTTTCTTCCTCTGGATTGGATTGGCGCGGCTCGCTACGTGCTTGCGCTAGCATTTCCATGTACAGATTGGTGTGCGCTTGGTTTTCGCACTGGGCTTTGAACAGATCGCTCGTTGCTCTTTCTCTTTCGTCTAGATTTAATTGGCGCGGCTCCCTACGTGCTTGCGCTCCCATTTCCGAGCACAGATTGCTGTGCGCCTGATTTTTACACTGGGCTTTGAACAGATCGCTCGTTGCTCGTGCTAAAGTAAGGCTTCGAGACGAAGGGAGCATCGGCTAGCGCAGAAGTGGTTTGCCGCGCGCTTACCGTGTAAGCACTCAGGAATGTCGGAAAACTCTCATGCAAGGATAAAAAAACTACGCTTTATTTTCTTTTACATTGTGACGCACCTTCATACTGGCTAGCGCCGAGCTTTGGCTTCTAACAGCCGCAGGAAAGAGTCTTGATACTGGGTAGCCCCAGCGATCCGTGGCTTCTAACAAACGCAAGAAAGGGTCTTTGCAGCGCACGTGGCCGTTGAGTGCCACCACATTCATCCCAGGCGGGACTCCAGCATCAGGTGCAGTTACTCTGTACCCACTGCTTACGAGGTGGCGCTTCACTTTTTGACAATAACTTTCTATTTTTCGCGTGTGAACGCCCGTGTTGGTTTCCACAAAGTGCACGCTGTGGTTAACTGTCTCCCAATGCAGATTAAGGCATAGACCGTTAGCATCCACTGAATTTGGGACACAGTTGTATGCGGCCAATTCGTCACTATGAATAATGGTCCCCGGTTGAACATTGGCTGCAATAATGGCGCCTAGCGTCGCCGCCTTTCGTCGGTCGACCTTGAAAGGTAGCAGCACCCCTCAGGTCGCGCAGACCATGCCGAAGACCCATGGGCCACCATCTTTAACACCACCGTAGTTTTGGCGGCTCGGCGGAACGTTGTCGCCCGTCATTAGGCGGCCTCGATTGCACTTTTGCTCGCCGCGAAGAAGGCACTCGTCAATTTGCGCTGTCTTCCCGGGGCCACCGAGTGGAGCTCGCGCCAGCAGCTCGTCCCTCGCGACCTTACGGGGGTAGCTCCTCCAGTCGGCGATGGCGTGCTCCGATAGAGGAAACAAGTCTACGGTCTCTTTCAACATCCATATGTCTACGCTTTTGCTCACGCAGTACGTGAGCCAAATCATTTGCCGCCTGGAGAGGTGGTCGTTCGGACGGCCGAGGCGGTCCGTGTTGGCGCAGTAACTTCCTTCGCCTCTCTGCCCGTGCCGTGCAGCGGTACCGTGTACCTGCCAAAACTGATTTCGGCACCTGTTCGGCACCGGAAGGCAGCCCGGCAGTCCATTCTGAGTCTTCCAATATAATGTGACTACTTCGCCTGCGCAGGTTGGTTGGTCCGGGTTGAACCCCAGGTGCTCGCAGGTGCTCCAGTACTCCGATGACGACGCCGGACCTGGCCTGGGGCTGGGGCGCGGTGGACGAGCTTGCTTGAAACAGGAGAGAGCCGAAGCGATCGCACGAACTATTCCTCCGCAGCCTAGTCACACCAGTCTACGCTGGGAAAGCATAATTTGCCCGCCACCCTATCTCCGCAAGACGACGGCCTTCGCCTAATTCGTCACACAGCCAGCGCACTCACGTTTTGGAAAGGCAAAAATGACGCTGAAACTCTACGTCGGACATGTAGGTGAACGGGTCCAGATGGTCATATTGACGCTTGCTGCCGCTGGATGCGATTACACAGGCTGCTGCTGCCGCCACCATGTTCCCGAGTTCAACTCGAGGGGGGTTTCGCGATGTACGAGTTTGGCCCGAGTTCGCGTGTCAATCAAAACCATACGTCACGCCCCGCGCGAGGCATGTAACTCTTTGCGCGCGCCCGCCACGGTTGGGCCACGCCCAACTTATTTTCCGGCAACAGCGACGTGGTGCTGGAACTGAGAGGCATCTACAATCTTGACCGCCGACAGAAAATACAGCACAGCACACTGTCATCGGTGATGCACTGTAACTGAGAACCACTATCAAAAACAAAGCGGCGACTTTCGCTGGCTCATGCATCTATCTTCTTAGGCTGTGATGGCCCCACAACATGGTTCATTGTCTGCATTGTAGCGACGTAGCGCACAGCAAATATTATCGGAACGACACTGTAGCTGCTTGCAAGGTGTCGATGCGCCGTGGTGGATGACGATGCTGAGCAGTGCGTAGTGTTTTCCACCGTAAAGGTATCGCAGCTGTTGTTTGAGATGGCTGCTCTGTCATCGGTGGTGTATCGGATCTGCAGTGTCGCAAACACGGTCAGCGCCGAGAAACGCTCGCTTTTTTAAACACAGTGCGATGGCATTTCTTCATCACAAGCACGGCACACTAAATAGTTGCAACCCCTTCCTGCGTTCGAAGTTTAATTTCCTAACTGCACACAGGAGCCATCACCCGCCAAAATGCGATTGCTGCGCTGTCGTTACTATATCTATCTGCGATCGCTGTTAGCTCAGCAGCAGAGACAATCGGCAAGCACATTGGAGAGAACAACTCTGCGTATACATGCGAACGGAGGCACCTTCACTGGGCAAGCGATGACAAGCGATGAATTGTGTCACTGGGCAGCGCGCTCTTCCTTGCAATGCATCGCGTAGGCTTCGCGCACGCAGATAAACTGGTGCACTTTCACTGTGCTGCGTCACTACGGACCCTAGAATACCGCACAGCCATTTTGCAGTGACAACCGTTGCTCCCGTCGTTTCAGTTGGTAAAGCGGCGGCCCATAGAGAAAGGAATTCAACAAGAGGGGACACTCCCATAGGGCCCAGCGGCCGAATTGACTGCAGCGTGCCAAGCGGTCGGTGTCGATCACTTACATCACTTCCGGTTTCGGTTTTGGGCGCGCGTATTTTGAACGCAAGCTAGCACGCCGGCTGCGACCCCCCCCCCCCCTCCTTTTATTTTTTTTTTTGCTCTGCGTGCAGAATCGGTTTATTATTTAGTAAAAATGATTGCGAACAATCTCGTAAAGTCCCATCGAATCTGTGCCACGTGCAATTTCACAAAGTAGACGCAAGACCTTTTGTGCAATGAGGAAATATTTATTTTGCTCTATATAAAAGCTCGTTCCGCGCTTTTTGTGCGTTCATCCAACGTTGTGACACCAGCAGGTAAGGCAGTAGTTCCTGTACGAAGCTCCACCGGACGGCACCAGCTGAAAAAAAAAAGTAAATTACAAGCATGTTACATTTGCAAGCACGTAACAGCATGTTACAAGCATGAGTCATTTTGGTATTTAGATATAGGAATACTGCGTGTAGAGGCGAAACGTGCGAAAGCGGTGAATGGGCGGCATTACAAACAAAAGCAATTCGCTTTTACATACATGGCGTAGAAAATACCCGACTCATCCCAAACTTATATGAAAACATCTGATTTCCAAGCGTTCCCCCCTTTCCGGGCATTATTTCCTGCACTTTCGCACCACAAATACACGGGCGACTTCGCGTTTTCACAACTTGGCCTCAGGTTATGCGACGGTACGTGACATACACAGAGACGGACGCAACAGGCACCCAAGACAAATGCGCGGGTGCAAAGCCTGTTTTCAGTCCTTTAGAAGACGGAATTTTCGAATTACAAGTGCGATATGTTCCTCGGCGTTATCTTTCGCGCGTTCTGCCGGCGCCAGCAGCACACTCCCATGTTATCACTCTTGGCAATCGCCCATCGCGTTTTCAACAGGCGTGAGTACCGAAAGAAGGTATATGTTGTTGCGGGGCCACAAAAAAACGTCACAAACTTGACCCTCTATAAGATTCATTAGACGCCAAACTAACTTTATCACCACGGCCGAGCTGCTTATCGCTAACTGCGTCACAGCGCGCTGTGCGGCCAGCGTGCCTCAAAAGTACCCCAGAAAGTAACGAAATTACTCTTCAGTAATGTCTGGCGTCAGAGAAAGCGGCACAAACTTCTCCTAGTAAGATGCACTACACTGCGCACTACGACCGAGTTGGTTCTCGCTAACTGCGTCACAGCACGCTGCGCGGCCAGTGTGCCTCAACAGAACCGAAATAAGTTACAATAATCCCCTAGGAAGCTTCGGAAACATGTCCCAGCACGATTCATTAACTCAAATTAACTGCGCCAGGACGGCCGAGCTGTTTTTCGCTAACTGCGTCTTAAGTCTCGGTCCCGTGCCGTAAGCCTAAATGCGTCGTAGACTGTGAAACCAAATTTCTCACCTTGCCGTAATCCAATAGTGCAGTGGTGTCTTGTCCCAGTGCAAAAGGAACGTAAGCATACGCCGGGAGCTCACGAAACCAGGCTACTTTACAAAAAAAGGGGACAGACGGGTCGCCGCGGGCGAGCGCTCAAACGCGCGCGCGGCCGCACTCGCTGGCTTCGGGGGACTGTCTGGCGGATGACGCATGTATCTGGCGCGTCATTGACCTGTGGCTAGGTAAGGCTAGGAAAATAAGTCGCAAAGCTTAAGTTTATTTATACGCAAAACGTTTTAGTTTTCGCGGCAAAGAGTTTAAAAAATAAATCAATGCCTGTTAACTTAAGTTCACTTTCTTTTTTTTTTTCGATGCTCGCGGCAGCTAACGTTCGGTGTCAAAAGTATAGCGTGACGTATGGTGACGTGTTTCCTGTTGCCAGTTTTTGCCGAGTGTCCCCTCTTGTTGAATTTCTTTCTCTATGGGCGGCCTTAATAGCAGCCTAAGTGAAGCACCTGCGCTGAACAACCATGCCGCAGCGCTGCGTGGCCATTCCCCTAATATTCAGGAAATGGAAAGATCACTGTCATGACTGACTTTATCAATGATTAGAGTGCCTCGATGCGCGCGGGCATCAAGGCACCCTATCAAGGATAGCACTGCAGTGCCCCTGGCGACTGCTCACCGTATGAACTCCCTCGTGCGTGCGACGCTCTAAAATGTATCCGCGTGTAAGCTTTCGCCTCACTGTCGCCACTCGCGGCAAAAAAGTGCAAAATTTAATAATTCGCTCGATCTCTGTTTGTCATCAAACATTTATGGCATTCCAAACGAAAAACAGATACTTCAAAGAAATAAAGTGTTCCTTATTTTATTTGTTGTATTTGAACGTAATCGATTGAGGGAAAGTGTAGGCGCAACAATGCACCGCATGTGCCCTGTTCGCATTCGAAGGAGGATAGAAAGATAATGCTCGAAAGAGGAGGCACGCCCTTTACTCGCCCTAGAAAGGCGTGGCAAGTGGCTCACGGCAAGTGTGCAGATAGACAGCGGTACAGTCACGGTATTGCTAAATGGTGATAATACGTTGATAACAATACGCGGCGCTGGCGCGTTTTGCTGCGCAGTCTTCTGTGCTTGAAGCACGGAATCACTGTGCCGCGCAGGGTGCGCTCATGTTGTCATACGCGGCTTTATCTCGACATTTCTTTTTGTCTGCTGTTCTTGCACGTTCCTTGCTATCGCCGTTCACTGACTGCCATCGAGCAAACTCGGGTGAAACTCGTACGAACGAGAAACTCGGTGCATCCTGCATAGCACCCCTGGGCCGGTATTTTGTAGCGATGACTTTAAAGTAATAATGCCTTTTCGCGCTTATCGCGCTTTGTCAGTGGTCAGAGCGACGGTCCGCTCGCGTTATCAACGGGATCAGCCGGCCGTGAGCGGTGGATGATAAGACTATTCTAAAATAAGTCATAAGGCATCGCTACAAAATCGCGGCCCTGGGGAAACGTAAAATTATTCCAAACTGTTCTGATTCCAAACTCCCGACAGCAAATTTACGTAACCACCGACGCAAGCATCGGGCGCTGAAAACCACTAACATTGTCTACACTCAGCGGTTTTTTTTATCTAATTGGCTGACAATAGGCGAGGAGCACGCTCTAGTGGAAAGTCATTCGATGGGGCCGAGCCAGCACAATGAAAATAGATAACCGCATGAAGAGGGTGGTGCCGGCTTCTGCGATTGGTCCGCTTCGCCTTACTTAGCTTGCGGTGGCTGGTCGAAAATCGCGGCGGCGTGCAATGGAAGGATAAGAATGCTAAACGGATCTTCAGCAAGGACGAGTTGGCAGAGCAATGTCGCATGCATGCCGAAAGGGCTCGATAACGTTTTACTGCCACGCAAAAAGGTTTATCATGCGCAAATAAATACATGCTCACCGTCACGTGCGAGTAGCGAGGGCCTGCGTAATCGGCGGGGACCCATCTTCTATTCCTTTCGGAACGGGGCAGTCTGTGGCTCTTCAGAAAAATTTTCAGGTTTGTTCGGCATATTAAGGAATTTGTTTCGCGTACACGTCACTTCGACGTGGTGAGTTTTCGCGGTTTTGTGAGGTAGCGTGACAGACAGGCGAAGTGGGCGTAGCCAGAAAACATTGGACCAATAGCAGAGGGCTAATGGTGAAAAGGCGTCGAATAAGGAATAATTATGTTTCTTTTGTGCGGTTTAATCATGCATTATCAGTGTGTACGCGTTATATCAGATGGGGAGCTGTCGCGGTTTTCGTGACGTCGTGTGACACACAGGCGAAGTTGGGAGTGGCCCGAAAATGTTTTGACCAATCGTGGAGGCTGATTGCAGAAATTGGAATCAAAACAGTTTGGAATCATTTTACGTTATAGCGCCCCTGAGATGATGCTAGTGTTAGCGGCTGAAATGAGACAGTTGAAGATATCATCGCTAATACCCTTGGCGAAGACTGCGATTCTAGTGACAAAGGCAGATATATTACTGTTCCATTGCGCGTTACTCTCCCGGTCGGGACGTTGACAGATGTAGTTGAAAGCGTGCAGGGTGCTATTTGGAATGCGAGGACTTCGCAAAATTGCTGGGAATTTTTTTTCGCGCATGAGCACAGCCTTGCGCAATAGTAGCTGCAATACTAGAAGCAGAGTGCTGTATATACAAAATTTCTTTTTCACCAAAGTGATATCAAAACACTCGCGGACCCTTTTCGAATAAACGATTACAGTTGATTTTAGAATCCTTCGCTTAAATGAAACAACGGTTTCTCTCTCTCTCCGCCTTCCACTCTCTTCCTCTGTTTATCCCCCCTACTGCTCCCCCCCCCCCCCCCCCCCGGTGCAGGGTAGTCAACCGGAACTACCTTTTGGTTAACCTCCCTGCCTTTCTATGCATCATTTCTCTTTCTTTCTCTATCTTACTCGGTTAAATGAGAGAGAAAGAGAGAAAGAGTTTGGCTTAAGCGGAGTCTACTGTAATTTAATAATTCAACCGGTGTTCCTCAGAAGCGCGTATGATTGATACACTAGCCTGTGTAACTGATGAATGATGTTTAAAGTTTCAAAGCAATACTGCAGCTATGAGAGACGCCATAGGGCTCTGCGATAATCTTGTCTACCTGGGGTCCTGTAACGTGCACCTAACTCAAACTACGCGAGCGCTTTCCTATATCATCCTCACCGAAATGCGGTCGCCGCGGCTGGGAATGAGCCTAACACACGACCTCGTGCTTCAGCGGCAGGAGGCTACATCTATTGCGCCTCGAGGGATGACGGTTTCGACGAGCTGGTGTTGCATGATGTCTCCTTGACACTATCGCAACTTACAATGAATGAGTAAAAAAAAAAGCAACAACAATAAGACGCCTCTACTACGCAGAAATTTAAGCCGTGATGTCCGCCTTGACCTTCATGCACTCACAACCACACCCCTTGAATTGGGACATCATAAGAAACTCTCATGCATCTTTATTTGGTATTAATTCAATAAGCACGAACGAAAATGATCGTTCTCTAGTATATGAAGTATAAAATATATATACAAGGGCGATAGACTTCCATCATGAAATCTTCTTTCAGTGGATCCACGGTCAGTGCGGCAATCCAGACAGGCGCTCACAGTTTAGCACGCGCGGTGCACGCTGAAAATTACGCTCATCTTAAACCTCTCTCACGTAGCGATGCACGCCAAGTTTACGTCAACTGTCAGCCAGATTGTCGATATATAGTTTGTTTGAACATGGTGGTCGAAGCTCTGTTCTATTTAAGATTGATCTAAAAAAAAATCACCAACCCTTTCCCTGTCGAGAAAATGGGGTAAGCGAAGCTTGTCGTGTGTGTATCTGACCTTCATGGTGATGTTTTTCTCTATCTATCTATCTATCTATCTATCTATCTATCTATCTATCTATCTATCTATCTATCTATCTATCTATCTATCTATCTATCTATCTATCTATCTATCTATCTATCTATCTATCTATCTATCTATCTATCTATCTATCTATCTATCTATCTATCTATCTTTTATTCTCTCTATTTGTTTCTCCATGTCCTTATTTCTTTCTCTCTTTCTTCCTTTCTCCCTCTTTCTTTTTTTTTTCTCTCTCTTTTGTGCCTGGTATGTGCCATTGAGTTTGGACCTTTTCTGCACTATCACCAGGATCGGCCCACTTTTCAGCGTGACACCGCCGCCGCCGCCACCACCACCACCACCGACACTACTGAGCCTAAAAAGCTTCGCTTAAAACGTAGTACCGCATTCCAGTATTGATCACATGTTCTTTAGAAACAGTGCATACACAGATTACGTTTAGGCACTGCGTAGCCAAAGTTTTGTTTTTGCTTGTTTGTTTATTTATTATATGTTTGTTTCCATAGAATAGGACCAACTGAAAGAGTAGTGCGCTTTTGCTGGGAAAGAGTAGGACATAACAAACACATCTTCTTTCACTGCAGGATTCATGTTCGGCATCGAACAAAATTAGGAGGTAAATTGAACGATTGGCACAAACGGCAGCTCTCACTGAAAGACGGAAAAAAAAATTAGTAGCCCTTCTCCTGTCGAGGAAATGGGGGTAAGCGAAGCTCGTCGTGTTTGTTCGGTGTTATTCCGAACGAATTGCACTGACGTGTACTACGTTGTGCTCAAACCAGAACCGATCACATGCAGTGCACCTGGCTACGAAGCTCCGGTTGAGAAACTCGCGTTGAAACGTGAGTGTCGCACCGGGGAAGTTAGCGCTAGTGTTGCTGAGGCGTGCATCACCGTTGTCGGGTTCCCGGAGGGCTAGACGATGATGACGTTTGGCCTCAACATCGCGCTCCCTCAACTCGGGGTCCACGGCTCTTCGCTGACGTTTCGCTTGGGCTTCGGACGTCCTCACGCTAGAATCGCCGCGTCAACGACGAACCCTTTCCCCAGCGTGTTTATTCTGGATGGATTTCCATGAAATTGCTTTGAAATTTAATCTGTCTCTCACGTAAGACAATGAATGGCTCATACCCCCTTAAGCAATGGCTCATACACTCGTAAACGCGGCATCCCCATTACCCGACAGAAGAGAGGTGAAATTCTACGCTGGAATCATAAGCGGCAACGCAGCCAGCTGTGGAAGCAGACGACGACAACAAACGCGGGAGCAGTGGCACGAGCGCGTACCGACCCCCTGTGCAGCTCTGAGAGCAGCCGGTGTTTAAGCTAAGCTTTATAGGCTCACAAGTGTCGGCGGTGGTGGGGGTGGTGTCACGCTAAAAAATGGGCCGATCCTGGTGATAGTGCAGAAAGGGTCGAAGCTGAATGGCACTTACACCTGTGGGTTTGGGGACCTGTAAAGCGCCCTTGAACTGCCCTTGTCACACGTGGGACCTAAAGAGACAAAATAACCAGCCCTTCCCCTGTCGAGAAAAAGGGGGTAAGCGAAGATTGTCTTCCGACTCCAGCGTTAGGCCTTCCGAAGCCCAGGCGAAACGTCAGCGAAGAGCCGCGGACCCTGAGTTTAGGACAAGCGAAGCGGAATGCCTGCGACAGCGTCGTCTTGCCACAAGCTTCGCTTACCCCCATTTTCTCGACAGGGAAAGAAGGGCTCTGGATTTTTTTTTTTAGCGTTATATCACCGGCGCACGTTAGCGTATCCAAGCTTCGCTTGAAAAATATGAGAAACTGTCCCACAAATGAACTGCAAAAGCGCGCAGAAAGTGTATCAAAAAATTTCCGGCAGCGACAACCATTGCAGGTTGTCGCTATGTATAACCAGGGCGTTAGAACCAACTCTCCACTAATTATGTTCTACGGTTATGTGCTGCAGTTTAAGGGTTGGGCAAAGTGTCCCTTTATCTTGATATTGTTACATGTGGTATTAAAAAATTATGCTGTTTTACGTGCCAAAACCGCGATAACCTCGTGTATACATATATTGTACTGTAGACTGCGCTTCCTTGAAATACAAGTGACCTACAAGTGACTGCTCTCTAATCTTAGTTGGCGTTACTCGCTGTGCAAATTCTGTGTGTTGTGACAAACAATGTGCTAATTTGAACACTATGTGAACTCTGCGTCAACCTTTTCTGACCTTTGTTGACGTCTTCTGTTGATTTTCCATCTTGTTTGATTTTCTATTTGTTTGAGCCGGCCTATCTTTACTATCCACTGTCGCTGTCTTTATTGCTCATTTGTACGTTCAAGCCGGCCTATTTTTACTTTGTACTGCTTGCCTAAGAGGCAAGAAGTATCGGGCTACACCCACATGCCAGCCTCCATACTACGCACGCAATTAATGAAAAATAAATTAAGAAAACGGGGGCGATAGCCAAGGGGATGCCCCCCGGTGCTTGAAAATACACGCGCTATTGATCGCGGTAAATCAAGGGCACAGAGAGGAATTGCAGAGAATTTTCAGATCAGTATGCAGGATGGCTCGCACATCAGTGCTGCATCACTAACTCTGACTGATACGGAGTCAATATATACAGGGTGTCCCAGCTATCACGCAGCACGATTTAAAAAAACGAGGAACGGCGTTACGCGAAGCAAACCTAGTGCGTATTGTTTCGCAGTACAGTGGAGTAGCCGCCAGTATTTTTTTCGTTACTGAGAATTAATTAGCTAATTGTAAATAATTATTTAACTCGAGAAGTACTGTCCTAATTATCAAGGTGTCAATGAGAAGATTGTAGAGCAACATGAAAAACTCCCGATACAGCTTTCTGTTGCTCCTCAATACCTGCTACATAAAAGTGCATTTCCGAGCGTGAAAGTAAGCCCGCGAATACACGCAGAATCGCGACTGGCCGCTCGAGGCACTTTGCGTGTATTCGCGGGCTTCTTTCTCGCTTGGAACAACACACACACACACACACACACACACACACACACACACACACACACACACACACACACACACACACACACACACACACACACACACACACACACGCACATATATATATATATATATATATATATGAATGAGTATATATATATAATGAATATATATATATATATATATATATATATATTATGGATGAAGTTCACCCAGTGATCTTATTCATCTTCAAGTAGACATATGATTGTGTCACATGAGTACATGCAGTAACTACCTTTCTCCCCTGGTGACAATCTCATCAAAAGATGTTCTTCTTTTTTTCACTTCGTTAGAAGTAAGTTCTGAATCTCATTATGGCACGTTATAATCGAAGCTTTCTATCCACATCTTTTGCGTTTTTATTTTGATAGGTGGTGCATAGGTAATTCCACGCACCTCAGAAAGCCTTTAGCACTACTGCTTAGTTCTAGGTTTAAGAAAGCCTATTGGAGTTACACGCTCCGATAAAAAAAAAAGAATGCTGAAAATAGTCATTGGTTATTTAATTCCGAACAGTTATTCAAAATGCAAATGACATTGTACCACTTTTTTACTCAAACTGCTAACAAACGTTTTTCATTTGGTGTTGAATGAAAGAAAGAAGATAACATATTGTGGAAGCCAGAACGGGAAGAAAATGTGACACGGATAACCGGGTCAGGAAAAGAAATTGTATCCCGAATCGCCAGTTAACGCCGGCGAACTGCGCGTAGCGATTTTTTTTTACACTTTAGTCTTACTCCTTGAAGCGCTAGCTCCAAATCATTTTTTTTTTCATTATTACTCTGCGTTTTACCCGCTGCGTAATATATTCAGTGAAACTCTATTTGGGGACCGATTTAAGACCCCTGTGTAGCACTTCGACGCATCAGTTTGGCGAGATAACGTAATTAGATCTTTTTAAGAGGACCGACAGCAAAAAAAAAAAAAAAAAAAACAGGCTATAGGGCACAGTTCGCCTGTTTCTCACCTAATTAGAATGCGTTTGCATCGCTATGCAAAAAGAGCACTGCGTGAGTTAATACCGGCTGCATTAGGAATGCCTCGAGAGAGATTCCTCACGGCTCATTAGGCGGGAAAGCGAAGTTGAGAAGTAAGCAAACGTCGTCGGCTCCTAAATCTCAAAAACCATTTGCGTTCGTACGTACTTAACTCATTACTGAAGGAAATGAAATAAAAGGAATAGAGCGTCGGGTTCGCTTCTAGCGCGGGATTATGCATTAAACATTCCGAAAGGAGCATTATTACTTTCTTTTCTTTTTTGCGAACCCTAGATTGATATTGACAAAAGTTACTACAGGCTAAAATATCGCGTACCGCGTTAATGTCACTGGTGCGGAACCGACGGGACTATGCTCCATCTCTGCGTCCAGATAAATGTTTGCTGAAATTAGAGAGCGCTGTGTACACGAATGGATAGGCAAAGCGAAATGTGTTTTACTAAGAAATGCAGTGTCCACAAGACAGAAGTGTGTTTCAAGCTGTCTCCTGGCCTTTAAAAAAGTATTCGACCAGTCGTCTATAACGGGCGGGAACGCAGTATGGTTCGTCAGCCAAATGAATAGTAGAAGAGCGAAATATGTATACTTGCCTTTATTCAGGCTGTCAAATTATAATGCAACGGCCACACGAAGCGCGTAAACAAGCCGTCACATGTGTGTTTAGTTGTGGCTGTTGGCTTCCGCAGTTACTTAGTTGATTACGCATCACTCGCCAACCGACCGGTCGACAGACAGACAAACCGACTTATATGCGCTGTACACGAGCGTTTTTCGCATTCGGCCGCGGCTGGGAACGAGCCCTCGACCTCGTGCTTAGCAGCGCAACACCATAACAACTGGGCTATGCTCAGCTGCTATGGCCGATTCACCGCAGTATGCCGCGGCGGATCGGAACCAAATTTGTAAGTATGCTATAATACACTATAGTATTAAAATTCCTCACACGCACCGCCCACAAGACCGCACAACCGTTCACATCTGTGCCTCCTATCCCGGAAACATAGTTCCCGAGACACGCCAATGGCGCACACTGACGGGAAGATTATAAAACTTCCCTTTTGCCGTTATGACATCAACGCCTTGCTACACAACTCCGTCAAAACGTCGACGGAGCGACAGTGGAACAACCCCGAACATCGGCAAGAGCGCCTCTAAAGGCTTGACGCCGGTTTGCGATTCCGACTTCCACTTCGGATTCGGAGAGGCCAGGAAACACTAATCCATCTATTACGGCTTGGTGTGGCGTACACTCGCAAATACCTTCACAAGATTGGACGAGAATGGGACCCTGTTTGTAGCGTCTGTCACACTCCCGAGACAATAGAACACATACTTTGCGTGTGCCCTCAATATGCGGCCGAGCGAAGGACACTAAAGCGTAGTGTTGACTGTTTGGACTCCCGCCCCTTTTCGGAAGCCAAGGTTTTAGGCGCATGGAGAAGCGTTGATCATGCCCAGCGCACCGTAAGATCACTTTTGAACTTTATGTGTGAGACGGGCTTAGACGGTCGTCTCTAGGACCTGTGCAGTGTGCAGTGCGCAAAATGTGTTTGGGCGATGACGTTTTGTGTGGACAACACTACTTCTGCGTTTAGTGTGTGAAAAGTGCAGAACCGCGTATTGGACAACGTGTGTAAGTAGTAGCTCATTGTACGATATCACAATCACCTGCCACCTACCTCTCCCTGGAACTTCCACTTCCCCTTACCCCAGTGAGGAGTAGCAGGCTAGAGACACTCTCTCCAGGCCGACCTCTCCTCGCTTCTCTTCATTAAAATATACTCTCTCTCTCCCAATGCTGAAACAAGTTCGCCTCTGCCCTGAAGTCAAGGATATGAGCGAGCGTAATCAGTTGGCTCATCTATACGAATTCGCTTCTACTTCGACAGCGATGTGTTTGCCCCTGCATTCATTAGGCTGTTACCGACCAAAAAAAGAATTATTAAGTATAACGTTTACCCACAGGTTCTTTCACGGGTTAACGGTTATCCCACACTTCGTCGCGCCTGCAAGGATTTTCGTCAGGTGTACGTATCTTATGACTCCATCCTGCGGCCTTAGTTGTTTTTGTTGCACATACTGAAGGTTTGACATCATAGTTATGGCTTTTTTTTTGCAGACGTTAGGCTTTTTTTGCAGGTTACTATTAGTATGGAGGATGCCAACTTGATTCATAATTACCTTGATAGAATTAATGAATGGTGCACTAAATGGCCACCATGTAGATAAATCTAACCGAAATAGTCAACCTGACATTTACTAAAAATAGAAGTATCGCGTTACATTTTTCTTTCCCTTTGAATAATAATGTAATAAGCACAGCCACATAGTTCAAATATTTAGGCGTCTGGTACACTCGATAATTATCATGGCAGCGACAGGTTAACTATGCAACTGCTAAGGCAGGAGAAATGTTATGTTTTCTACATAGGAACTAGAGCATTCAAATGGTCGTCACGAGAACTACGGTATAAAGCTTCTGTGAAATCTCTCCTTGAGTGTGCCAGTGTACAGTGGGACCGTCCGACGGCATGTTACACCGATGAGCTTGAGATGCTGTACTTCTGTACTCTGTTACGAGATAGTGCAGAGTTAAGTGCGCACTACTTCGTATACAGAGAGAGTGTCCATTTCAGGGCTACGAACGGTAAGGAAGGCTTAAAATAACAGACATTAGAAGGACGACGCAGAAGGTTACACCTGAAGCTTTTAAAAGCACAAGCATTTGTATGCTTAGCCAACGAGAAAAGTGTCCGTGCGTCCGTCCGTCCATCCGTCCGTTCCTCCTGTACGCCGATCGTTTTCAAGGTAGAGCCCACAGCAGCAAGCGACTTCACCTGCGTGCTCCCTGGCGCTTCAAGGCAAACGAAGCGGCGAAAACACAGCGCGTGGAGTTATGAGCAGTCGGCACTCTCTTGGCTTCGCAGATCGCTTTCAAGATACGGTTCGCGCGGCCAAATCAAAGTAAGTTTGATTGGTCCGCGCCGCTGCCGGAGTCCTTCGATCACGGTTCATAATGGTTCGACACGGATGGACAAGGAGCTAAAGAGCGATAACGGCTTATGATGATGTGAACGTCATCAGTGCACCTGGCGCCACCACCTGCAGTACTTTGCTTGTGTTATGAATGCTTGCAGCGCCGTCGCACTAGTTTGTGTCACCGCAGCGCTGTCGTTTGTACTGGCCGGACCAAGTGTCATAACATTGATAATGACGCCGGGCTGCGTGGAGATGAGCAAGTGGCACAACGCTTGCGCATACTTTTACAAGTCCCAGAGAAGTTTCTGCGTGAAATTTTTTTCCTTTTTTTTTCTTTTTTTCGTTACGTGTGCCGCGGCACGGTTGGTATTGGGGGTGAGCTCCACCACTGGAAAAGCTGGCGCTGCCGTCGGCGTGACGTGGTATGAGGGATCACGTGGTTTAAAGTCTGACTTGTGCAGCGGTTCTGATTAAGTGGGAAAGTTTTGCCGCTTCGGGTGTCTCCTTGACGAGATTTGAAAGCAGTAGTAGCCATATAGGTAGTGGCCATTGTAGTGGCTGCCTTTGAAGACATCCAACATGGCAGGTCGGTGCCGCAGTGCCGGACGTACGCAACGGAGACTGGTGTCTGCCTTCACACGTACCCGCAGGACTAGAAGCTGCTTGAAGCTTGGATCGCGAAACTTAAAACCGGTAAGCAGCCATCGGCTACAACTCAGATGTGCAGCAAGCACTTTCGCGAGGAAGATTTCTGCCACGGCGCCGGGGCTGCGTTGTTCGGTGAGCAGCAGAAAGCGCTCACTGAGGCGCTGAGACAAGTCGCCGTAGGCGTCTTGTGATGGGAACATATTGTGTCCCTAGTTATAACGTAATTATTTTTGAACAGCTGTGATAGTGTCTACGCAACAATGGTTGTTTGCGTACTGCCAAATGCTCATATGCTGTGGCCTAAAGCTCACGGTACCGTGGAAGAACGCGTTCGCAGCGAAAGCGATACATTGTGCGCGGACATGCATGCAGACGCGCAGTCGGTCGCTGCGAACCCGTGCGATCACTGCATTCTGTTGTGCTCCATTTGGCTATACAGACAGCCCACTATAAGAACATATTTCACATAGTTCGCTTTCAGCGATTGCCTACCTTTCACGCAAGAAGCCGGTTCGAGGGACTCCATCGCGGCGACCGCGCGCAGTGGGCGTTCACCGTACGCATTCGGTAAAGAGATGGAGCCTATAATCCATTCCGTGCTTTCCATTTGCCCAAGATTATTATTCTGACAGTAAAAAAAAATCCCTCACTTCTAGATTCTAGATAACGGAGGAATATCTTAAGCCGACCGGCCTTCGGTGTTCCCCTCGGAAATCAGAACTGCTCATTTACAGGCCCAGGCGAAGGGGGCCCAAACCGAAGGGTTGGAAGCCGGTAGAGGACGTCGACATCATTCTACGGACAAGTGAGGACGGTGTCATCCCCAGGGTGGACTCCCTCCGGGTCCTAGGAATGACGATCGAATCAAACGGCTCCAATAACCTGACGGTGTCTAAACTAGCCAAGAAAACGGATAATGCCATCAGACTCATACGGAGAGTTGCCAACCGGCAGCAGGGTCTTGGAGAGGACAATCTTGTGAGACTGGTGCACGCCTTTGTAATGTGTCATTTTACCTACGTGGCGGCCATGCACAATTGGCAAAGGTCGGAGAGGGACAAGCTCAACACGTTGATCAGGAAGACTATCAAGAGGGCCCTCGGCCTCCCCATGTACACAAGCTCGGAGAAACTGATGTGTCTCGGCATGCACAACACGCTGGAAGCGCAGGAGAGGGCGCAGTACGCCAGGCTGTCCACCACCCAAGCGGGTAGGAGCATCCTGCGGGAGCTGGGGGTTCCTCCGGCGGAAATCGAGTCCCGCTTCTGCGGTCTCCCTCGAGAACAGCGGGAACGCATTGTCGTGGCTCCAATTCCACGCAACGTTCATCCCGAACACAACGTGGGTCGGAGACGAGCTAGGGCCAAGGCTCTCCTGGGCAAAGCTCGGCAAGAGGGTCCGGATTGCTGTTTTGTTGATGCTGCCCGGTACCCCGACGAGACGGCATTCGTAGCGGTGGGCATCGATCACGATGGGAAAATCACGAACTGTGCGACTGTTCGAACGAAGTCAGCCGAGGTGGCGGAGCAGGTGGCGATAGCCCTGACCCTGCTGGACGACAAAAGGACCACGATCTACAGCGACTCGCGGACGGCTGTACGAGCTTTCGCCAAGGGCACCGTTTCGGAGCAGGTCGTGCGCATTCTACGGGACAAGGACATCAAGTCGCACACGATCATCTGGTTCCCTGCACACATGGGGCTGATCAAGGGCGCCCCGCCCAACCTCAACGAGTCGGCCCACAGAGCTGCGCGAGGAGTCGTTGACCGCGTAGCTACCGGGTGGCGCGACGCTGAGGTTATGGACAATCGGGACGAACTTACCAAACATTTTTACATGGGACGGAGACGATATCCTCCGCCACATAGGAAACTAAACAGACCACAGGCGTTGACACTCAGATTACTCCAGGTCGGGGCATACCCTAACCCCGCACTGTTACACAGAACATACCCAGACATACAATCGACCAATGCTTGCGAGCTATGCTCAGACCTAGCTGACTTGGAACATATGCTCTGGCGGTGCCCCGCGTTACACGACGGCGACGATGTCACGTCGACCAAATGGGAGGCTGTCCTAAGCAGCCCCGATCTTGAAGCACAGCTATGGGCTGACCATCGGGCCCGCGACGCAGCAGAGAGGCTCGGCCTTTCTTTGCCGACGTGGGAGCGGCCCGCTACGTGCTGACGCGCGTTCCGAGGGACAATTATAAAGTTTTACCATACCATACCATACCATTTCTAGATTACTTACAGAAGTGTTCCGGAGGGCTCCCGCTTGGCGTTTTCATTGAGCGCCGACAGCCAAACCTTAGAGGAGTGCGCCGCGTTATCCCTCATACTACGCAAGTGAGACGCTTCCGACAGATGGCGACTCCGTGAGCCCTGGCCTCCAGTAAAAAGAAACAAGGCGCGAATTCTCAAAGCGTTTCGTTCGCAAGTGCTCTTTGCCATTAGCTAGCTGGCTTCGCTAATGATATGTGCAGCATCGGGATTGGCTAAAATTTTCTCTTACGAGCAATTCTAGCGTTAGCCGCTTTTGTGAATACGGGCCCAGGTACGTTACGACAGACTCATTACCGTTCACAACGCGTAGACCACGAATTGTAAGTACACGAAATTCCCTGCAAGACAGTATTGCTTAAAAATACTTTTTTTTTCGAGAACTCTTCGAGACTGGAATATATTGCCTGCTCATGTCGTCAATGTTGTGTCAAAGGACGTATTTTTGCACTCTTGAAGTGAATGAAACTCCCGTTTTTTTTTCTCTTGTTGGATCGCCTGTGTAGAGCTTAGTATACGTTGAAACTGCTCAAACTTGTTATTATGTTCTGCCTTACACGTTGTGTAATGATGTAGAGAAATTTATATAGGCTTTTCATAACGTCTGTAACGCTCACCCACAACCCTCCACTGTAATACCTTATTGGGGCTGGTGGTACAAAATAAATAAATAAATAAATAAATAAATAAATAAATAAATAAATAAATAAAATTCCGAGGACATCTAAGCACGTATCAATTGTGAATGCGAAAGCATTCATGTCCATTTGAACGCCGCTGAGTTGTCCTTCATGTTATGAACTCCTCGCGGGCAAGCGAGTACGTTGAGACGCTTGGCCTGGCTTGGCGCGTTTTGATTTGGCCGTACCGAGGCGCAGTTAGAACGCAGACGAGAGCTTGCGCGGACAAGGAACGCGTGGATAACACAGGCTTCCGGAGCGAGAGGGTGACGTGGCGTCGCGAGGTTGCCCTCTCCCCTCACTCAACACCCGGCGCGCTAACGTTGTGCCAGCAGGGGTTCCCTTTCGCCCGCTCTGCTCCGTCGAGGCACGTTCGTGACGTGGCTTCACAGCCAGTGGGAACTTAGGTGCTATTTTTCGCTTGTCCAGACGACAGACGCCGGCTTTTTCGCTCAATGGGCCATTTGATGCTTTCTCACCAAAATACGTACGGCTGGTCTCTTCCACCATTCGGCAAGTCTGAATGCGCCCAGACGTTTCACCGCGGTGTTACTGTGCATGGCCAGCCAGCCAGCCAGCCAGCCAGCCCGCGACATGGAATTGAGAACTGGGAAGCGCACATTTTAAAGCGAAGCATTATAAGGCTAGGCGGAACGAAAAATCGTCTGTCCGTCGCCTGTTCACAGAAAGCTATCATCATGAGCATTGACTCGATACAGTGGCTAGAATTCTAGCCACTGTAACTCGAGCGTCGTCGTCTTCTTCCGCAGCTGGCTCATCAGCGCCCCTCGGGTTGCGCTCGTACTCGTGCTGGGCGTGCGCGCTCGTGCCACTGCTCCCGCATTCGTCGTGGTCGTGGTCTTCCACAGCTTGCTGCGTTGCCGCTCATCATTCCAGCGTAGAATTTCACTTCTCTTCTGTCGTCGTAATGGGGAGGCCGCGTTTACGGGGGTGTGAGCCATTGCTTAAGGGGGTATGAGCCATTCATTGTCTTACGTGACGGATAGATTTAATATTGAAGCAATTCAATTTCGAAGAATCGCAAGCGGCAATGGCGGGCGAATGCTGCTAACCACGCCGCCTAGCAAACTAGAGACTTCGTACGCAATCGAGAACGGTGGACGGCGGGCATACCGTCAGTCACGTCGTTCTTTCCGTCGCAGCTGAACCTGTGTGTAACCTCATAATTGAAAATTAACCCAGTTATAAACACCGGGGCCGCACGTTTCAGCTTCGCTGGTTAACCATCTGTACGGAGTGCTTGGGCGGTGATATTTTTTAAAGCTGTGGCACACTTCCAACATATGGGAATTTCTATAGTATCTTTGATTGAACAGTCGGATTACTTGACTACCCTACTGGAAAATCAACCAGGAGGGTAGCTTTATGGTGTAGTTACGGTCGAATTATATAGATATCGACAGCGCACTTACACGTGCCTGGCATAACATGATATGTACAAAGTTCCGCAATGGGATATATAATGCTTCAATTGTAATTCGTGGAAATAGCCTGTCACATACTATATGCGTGAAACACTCTTTAAACATTTGTCCCATTCATATTCTCTGTTAATAGTGCTATTATCGAAAATGAGCAATTGATTACCGTTATCTCACATTTTGAAAGAATGAGAACTTCAGGTTATTTGGCATTGCCAGAAGAATGCGTGACTTTTTTTGTAGCCGCAGGCTATCGTATATATACAATTTTTCTTCAGCAGCAAGATATGTGCGCACACCATGCTTATACTGTGACTAAGTCACATTTGTGTATACGGAATAGAGTTTCGGCTCTGTTCTCCTTTTTTTTTCTTCTCCCTCTAGTTTTTCCTTCTTTTACAGAAACCGAAGGCAGGAGTGAAGTAAACCCATGACGCTGGCATTTTTTTCGATGGTATCATACCATGTGAAGACGAATGCGTCACTAAATGTGTTTCGGAAAAGCTGCCGTTGAAGCAGGTGAGACCACTCGCATGTAATTATCTCCACCCACCAATCTTTCTGCGTTCTGTAAGGTATTGGCCGGCGGGGGTGTGCAATTATTCGAAATTTCAAATACGATTCGAATAGTTTCTGCTATTCGATTCATATTCGACTCGAGAATTCACTATTCGAAACTGTCAAATATTAGTTCCTTTCGATTATATGATGAATGAACACAACGCTCATCGGAGTCTCGAGGGAAGAAAGGAAGACTGCATGCCGAATCTAGTCCGAGTCGTCGCCGCTTGTGGAGATGGCGCTCAGCGGCGGCGGACTGGCGACGGGTTCCATCGCCCCCTGGATGTGGTGGGGGTGGCGTACCAGCAGGAGCTACAGAGTCTGGCGCAGGTCTTCGAGCTCTTCGTCCCAGCTCGTCCAGATGTAAGGCATGGACGGGGTTATGTTGGCGCGTGTGATGATGTGGGGTGAGGAGAGTGCACGGGGACATTCCCATCACGTGTGTACCGCATCAGGATGCTGCCCACAGTCCTCACTGATGGGGTCGCCAGGTCTGCGCTCAGTGCGATGAATGATTACATCATCGATTACATCATTGCACGTGCTTCTGCACGTGCAAAGAGGTATGAGGTGGGACGCTAGGTATGTCCACCCAGGCTAGCGAATGGCCTTGCCCATTGCCTTGTGTCCTCTCATGGCCAGTAATCCTCTTAAAGAGCGAGACATAACGATAGATGGTGTCGATGCGCCTAACATACGAGTACGATATGGGAAGGCGAGACGCAGATAGCGCCTTCACCTATCGTTTTCGTCTTTTAAGCGCATTTACCCCATCGTGATGTCAAAGCAACTCGCCCAACTACATGTACTACTATAGCGATTGAAGCGAGGATTATTACGAATGATTATTGCGCGGAATAGCTGTCGGTTGTTCCGCAGGCGCACCAGTTCTGGGTGAGCGAACATGGCAGATAGCGTCTGCTGAGCAATTTATAGTCACTCATTAATTATTGATCGCTTTTAGGTCACCTATATACGAATGTACTCCGGTTTATTATTTAGCCATTCTCAGTATGCTTGTCTCCCTTTGAAACAATGAGCAGTGCTGTAGTATTACAATTCTCTCCTGCAGCGAACGCAACACTCTGCGCGCAACTGGTAACATGCTGTTTCCATGCCTCGTTACGATCATTGTCATGGTGCCCCAGGTAAATGAACGCAATTGTTTATAATGTACATGCTTCTCAGTTTTCCGATGGCAAATTATGAGGGGTATTTCATGCATGTGTCAATGTATATATGCCTAATTTCCTTCTTCCACCAAACGGCCTCCGCACAAACTTAATACTTCGTGTTGCTTTAGAAAATGGAAAATATTCGATATTGGATTCGACATTCGGTGGTCATTTTTAAAAAATGTCACAGTTTCGCCCTAAGGGCGAAGCGATGAATGCGATAGCAACACAGCAATGTCATACGAAGTAAGGTGAGCGGCTTTGGTAGCAATTTGAATTGTAGTAAACATGAGCTGGATTAAGTAAGCAGGTGTGCTGCGGCGTAAGTAGACCGACATGAAGAGAGACTCGATGACCACGAGAAGGCGCGTGTGAAACGGTGGTGTTGATGAGAAGCGCTTACCGTGGGCAGCGCGTGCGAAGGGACACACCTGTAGTGCTGCACTGCCGATCTGGGCAGCATTGCATGTGTAGCGTGCGTTGGAAAATGTGGCCCGACTATTACTAACTGAATGAACAAGCGTGGTGTGAGCGCGCACAAACAAACATGAATAGATCACACTGAATGACTGCAGCCAACGACTGTCAAAACGCTGGCAGTGGGCGAAGGTACGTGCGGTCTATCGCTTCAACGGAAACTGAGCGGCGAATGCGCATAAAGGTCAGAGCCGTGTGGAGATAAGAGACGGTGCGGTCGAACGAACGACGAGCGCGGTTGTTGGCAGCGTAGAAGTGCGCCCCCCCCCCCCCCCCCCCGCTCCTTCCGGCGCTGGCTTCCCGCTTCCTTGCTTTCGCGTGGGAGAGATAAGAGACTGTGCGGACGAGCGACGAGCGCGGTTGTTGGCAGAGAAGGCCCCCCCCCCCCCCCCCCTGCTCCCTCCGGCGCTGGCTTTCCGCTTCCTTGCTTGCGCGTGGGAGATTGAGTGCGTTCGCTCTCCGTGATAGCGCGCGTCCCCGCACGCTGCCTCTGGGGCATACGGCGCGCGGCGAAGATTTTATCTATACGGAACCTCACGGCGACGCCGACGGCGACGGCGACGGCGACGGCAGAAATCCGGTTAAAGTGTCCATATAATTGCTATCGCAATAAAACTATTCGTATCTGATACGATTCGGAAATCTCGCTAATGGAACATCCCTAGCAATAACCTGATACTCCGCTACACGAAAAACGAAGTCAATGCACGTATAATCTATTAGTCAACTCAGAAACTCCATCTCTGTTCATGACAAAGACTGCAGGATGATATTGCGGCTTATGAATTCACAAGCTGCAACATCACCTATCTCATTCTGACTAAAACTGCCAAGGCAAGACGTCTGCGAATTTTACCTCGGTATGCTGAGCTCGTACTCCGCTTGGCCTGTAACGATTCAACTCTTCTCGCTCTCCATCCCCCCCCCCCCCTCTTATTTATAAAACACGTATCTCTTATATTTCAAGTACCGCGTGTACGTGAGGAAAGCAAACAAATTACTTCGCAAGCTGCACCAATCTTATAGTAAATTCATACGTGGCAGGGACGCCACCGAATGCACCACGCTAGTTCAAAAGAAAATGCGATGCACACGCAGGGGAAGAGAGATGGAGAGAGCGTGAGAGAGAGAGAGAAAGCTTTTATCGAGCTTTTCGCAACGTGTGCAGCGAGATCAGAAAGCTTGTTTGCAAAAGATCAAGTTACTCGGCAGGAAAGCCGGTTTCCCGGCGAACGTTCACCGTGAAAGTCACGTACACGGGGAAATTGTCGGCGCGCAGAAAGCCAACGATGTTCCTCTCGCGCACAAGGCATGCACGCTTAGTGTTTCCGAGTATGTACATACTATATACATCCGAGGGATTCGGGGAAGTGGAGCAAGCATGTTGCGCGAGGTTGAATTCCTCCCGTAAGCACCCGGGTATATAGAGCTGCGACGAGCTTTCGCGTATAGGGAGGCTGTATAAGGACGTGGGAGACATCGATACCGACGATCTTCGAGAATGCGACGCGGCATAAAAAAAAAATAAATGCCAGACGCGCGCGAACCGCGCGTCTTTTTTACTTCTAACTTCCTCGCATATAATGTTTGCATCGCGGCTGACGTCGCTACCTCCTTATACTTCTGCCGTGTGAAGCACGCAGCCTATAGGTCGATCGGTGCAACTTTAAAACGGCGTTACCGTATACATATATGTGCAGCGTTCACATGAATAATACAGCGTTCGGCGGCGCGCGGCGACGATTTCATCTCCATTGACGTCATACGGAACCTCACGGCGACGGCGACGGCGACGCCGACGGCAGAAATCTGCTTTTGAGTGTCCATATAATTGCTATCGCAATAAAAAATTGTCACAGTTTCGCCCTAAGGGCGAAGCAATGAATGCGATATCAACACAGCAATGTCATACGAAGTAAGGTGAACGGCTTTGGTAGCAATATGAATTGTAGTAAACATGCATGAGCTGATTAAGTAAGAGGTGTGCTGCGGCGTAAGTAGACCGACATGAAGAGAGACTCGATGACCACGAGAAGGCGCGTGTGAAACGGTGGTGTTGATGAGAAGCGCTTCCCGTGGGCAGCGCGTGCGAAGGGACACACCTGTAGCGCTGCACTGCCGATCCGGGCAGCATTGCATGTGTAGCGTGCGTTGGAAAATGTGGCCCGACTATTACTAACTGAATGAACAAGCCTGGTGTGAGCGCGCACAAACAAACATGAATAGGATCACACTGAATAACTGCAGACAACGACTGTCAAAACGCTGGCAGAAAGCGCATACGCCGCAGCGAGCGAAGGTACGTGCGGTCTATCGCTTCAACGGAAACTGAGCGGCGAATGCACGGCGCATAAAGGTCAGAGCCGTGTGGAGATAAGAGACCGTGCGGGCGAGCGACGAGCGCGGTTGTTGGCAAAGTAGAAGTGCGCCCCCCCCCCCCCCCCTCCGGCGCTGGCTTCCCGCTTCCTTGCTTGCGCGTGGGAGATTGAGTGCGTTCGCTCTCCGTGATAGCGCGCGTCCCCGCAAGCTTCCGCTCGGGCATACGGCGCGCGGCGAGGATTTTATCTATACGGAACCTCACGGTGACGGCGACGGCGACGACGACGGCATAAATCCGGTTGAAGTGTCCATATAATTGCTATCGCAATAATATGAAAACAACTTGCCGAGAACACAAGGAATTCGATGCATGAGATGTCATCGCTCCGTCGCATATATATAAAGGACGGGCCTGAAATTCCATTTGGAAGCATCATCCAGGTATAGAAGCAGATTTAAACAAACAAACAAAACAAACAAACGATCAAACAAACAGAGACAGACAGACAGAAAGACAGACAAATAAACAAACAAACAAGCAATCAAAGAATTAATCAATGACTCAATAAATGAATCAACGAATGAGTGAATGGATGAACCAGTAAATCAAGCAATCATCAATCAAACAAACAAAGAACAGATAAGCAGCAGCTATCCAGCAATTACAACAACAAACACGACCACAGCAACAGCAGCAGCCACGACAATAGCAGCAACAAAACACCAACAAAACGACAAGGATGTGAAAGAAAACCTTCCTGCCCCCTCCTCCTCTCCCCCCCTCCCCCCCCTTCAGCCCTTCCTTTGAGATCAACAGTGGTCCATCATGGTAAACATTGCCGCGTAGGTCTCAAGGCACGCGGTCGGTACCCTCCTGCCCCGGAAATCCCTGCAAACACCACCGTTTCGTCTAATGCGAAAACGCTACGCGGCGCACCAGAGCATTATACAATACGCGTGTGCTCAACACCTTCCCACCACCGCCAGCACATCGCGAGCGTGTTCAGAAAAAAAGAAAAAAAAAAACATGCAAAGACGTGTCGGCTTCAATCCGACAAGACAACAGAAAGAAACAAATACAGGCTGGGCGCTGACACAAGTACATTGCTGCTCACTTCCTGTCCCTAGAGTGCCGTGCGCGACAGGCGATGTAAACACGCACCGTCCGGGCGAACATAACGGCGTGCGTATATATGTATACAGCGATCGACGACCGAATAGAACGTATCGGCTGTTTGCATAGGGCGAAATTCCGCCCCGCACCGTGGTAAAGCGGATGCAGCGGTGCACCTAGAAACGTATGCACACAGAACCGACATTCCGAAAAAAGAAAACTCATTCAGCACCATCGCTTTCCAAATCCGTTCACCCATTTTCTCGTCCTGTTTTCTTTGTTTTATGCTTTTGGGGAATTCGATTCAAAAAGTCTAACGCGAAGGAAAAAAGGGTGCAGAAATAAATTCTCCGACGAGTCACTGAGCCTCGCTGCCGAGAATGGGCCGAGGGGGCAAGTAAAACGCCGCAAATCCGCTTTTACGGCGAAGAAAGCTGCATCATCTATAGTCCTCGTGAGATATAAAGAAGAGACGTATACACCACAGACTGGCAAGCGTGCGTAAGATAGGAACAATACGCGGGAGACAAGGACACAAAAACGGACATGAATGCATTCAGCGCCGAACAAAACCTGAGGAGAGACAAAAAAAAAAAAAGGGGGGGGGGGGGGGGGGGCGAGAAGCCGCGCCGAGAAGGAGTGGGATGCAGTGCCCTGGGGTAGAATGAAAAGCGGCCAGCGTTCGTGGTTCTGTGTAGAGCCGAGAAAAAGAAAACAAACGGTCGTATAATCCACTTTTAGCCGGCGGGAACTGCAATAGTAATGGCTGCAGGGCCCATTTTTAATGCATGGTACGGCGTGTCTCCCAAGACGCCGGCACCGCTCTCTATAGCCGAAGCCGCATTTCTGCGGACCTTGCTGGCCGGTCGACGTACTCGACGACCGTATGTTGTGCCCGCCGCGCGCCCATAGCCACGCAGCCCTGTTTGTGCCTCCGTGCGCCGAGTAATAAGAGCTTCGCCAGTGCGACGCATCCAATTGTGTAGGTACTGCGCGTTCCAGCTTTCCATATATAGTACCTGACCACAATACGAGAGAATTATATTGATAATTGGTTATTTATTGAGATAAGATAAGGGAAAAGGAACGGAAGGAAATTACTGCTGACAGCACTGTAAAATGGGTTCCCTGCAGCTAATGAAACAGTGTTCTATAGTTTCAGGTACGTCGCAAGGGCGATAGTTAATCGAATGCAAAAAAAAAATTATTCGAAAGCCATCGACGATGTTTGTCAATGTAGGCGCATAGCCGAACGCTTCTAGAAACCTATTCGCTTTATTAAAGGAATGATACGTTTGCAGGGGTGTATCTGTTGCCGCGAGATTGTATAGGAGGAGGAATAAACTTTTATTGTAGAACCAGCACTTTATGATGGCCGGGCCTAAGCCTCCCATGAGGGGACGTCGACGGCTTGCCTCGCCGCCGCCTCACGGGCGTGCTGGGTCGCCCAGGTTTGGTCGTCGAGGGCGGAGCTCTGCAGAGCCTCACGCAACCTCGACGAGATAGGGTCGTGGTGTTAATGTGTGTACTGTGCTGGGCACTTCCACAGCATATGCGGAAGCGTAGCCGGGTAAGTGCCACAGCACCGGCAATTGGGGGTACTGTAAACTTCAGGGGAATATAAGTTACAGGCGGGCGGGTGAAGGGTACGTATTTGTTTGTAGCAGACGCAGGGTGGTAGCCTGCGCCCGGCTGAACTTGGGGTGAGGGGGGGGGGATGGTTCGACGACTGAGGTAAAATTCCTTTAACAAGATCGTTGTAAGTGGTGAGATGGTGTCCAACTCGCCTCCAGTGTCTCCGGCGTGGTTGACTAGACCTCGCGCAATGGAGTGGGTGACCTCGTTGAGGTTGGGGAGGTGTCGGTGGACAGAGCCCGCATGGGCCGGGATCCATGTCAGGGAGATCATGCTGTCTTTAGAGTGTGGTGCCTGGCGGAAGATACAAAGAGCTTGAGGAGAAATACGGCCTTTGCTGAAGTTAGTGACGGCTGAGCGAGAGTCACACACGATGGTGTGACAGGTGGGATCTAGAGTGGCCAGGGCGATGGCCACTTCTTCAGCCGTCTCGGCAGTGGGGGTAGTGACACTGGAGGCGTGGTGTAGGACTCCAACGCGTGTGGCCACGACCACAAATCGTGTGCCATGGGAATATTGGGCTGCATCAACAAATGTGACGCCAGGTACATGAGCAAGGCCTTTTATGATAGCTCCGGCCCCAGCTTGGCGCCGGGCCCTGTTATATTCAGCGTGCATGTTTCTAGGGATAGGGCCTGTGTGGATCCAGCTACGGATGTCAGTCGGGATCGATTGTTTGGGGCCCTGTTGCTGATGGTAAGTGAAGCCAAGCGTAGATAGAATAAAGCGTCCCGTTTCACTAAGGGTGAGCCGTTCAAGCTGAGAACGTTGTTGTGCTTGAATGAGTTCGGCAAAGGTATTGTGAACTCCTAGTTGGTTGAAGATTTCAGTACTGATGTAATGCGGAAGGCCAAGTGCTTGCTTGTAGACCCCTCGTATGAGGGTGTCAATCTTGTTTTGCTCAGCCCGGTACCAGTTGAGGTATGCAGCAACGTAGGTGATGTGGCATATGACAAAGGACTGCACGAGGCGGACAAGGCTTTCTTCTTTGAGACCCCTCATCGGCTGCCGATACGTTTAAGAAGGCGTAGGGTGTTTTGAGATTTGGCGCAGATGTTGTTGAGAGCCAAGGCATTAGATATACGCTTTTTTATTGCGTAATTCCACAGGGAACATAGCCGTTCACCAGCACATCGCTATCTATAGCGGCAGTAAATGTGGCTGCTCATAAAAGCCGATTTGTCATGTGCGCTGTATCTGGCTGCGCGAGCACCGGCGTGGAAGGCGATATCGTCGTGTCTCACCGAGGGAGCCCTCTCGCGCGACCGCCACCGGAGGAAGTGCGGCATCATCAAGTGAGGCCTGTCCTTCCGGAGCGCTTCACCACAGCATCGAAACCCTCAGGCGCCCCGTAAAGCTCTCGCAAGACAGCCGGCAGGGGAGTGGTAAAAGTCGATCCTACAACCACAGATCACCAACCACCGACCACACCAATAAAGGGCGACTAGCAAGAATAAGTGAAATATTCGCAAAATGAATTTTTTTTTGTAGCAAGCTTTCGACTGAACGATTAGCGAGACGATTAGAATGAGTGACAATACAAAACGTTTTTTTTAAATAGGTATAATGTAGCCAACGAGCCGGTACCGACATTTAATCGAGGTACTCTGTTCTCAAGCGGCCGTAAAACGGATCTCCAACAGCTAGTAAATTTACTTCAGGAGCACGAGAAAGCTTTCCAAAACATGCAGCATATTTCTCTCAGCGGCTAATGGTAGCCGAGCATTATTGTAATACAGCAACTGGGAGCACTACTACGGTTACATCATCCACTAGCTGGTATGTGCAAATTAGCTGGGCGTCTCCTACTGGTGTTTCTGAAGCCCAGAATTAATTTAAATTCAATCGTATTTACGAGCCCAAAACCACGATCAGATTATGAAGCATGCCGTATATAGTGCAAACTGCGGTTCAATTTGAACCACCTCAGGTTCTTGAACCTGCACCTAAATCTTAGTGCAGGAAAGTTGTTGCATTTCACTTCCATCGAAATGCGGCCGCCGCGGCCGGGACCGACACCGCCACCTGAATAAGCAGCGTATAACGTCAAGGCCAGCGACCGCGGCGCGTGGCTTTACATAGTTGCTTTACTATGTCTTTGCGAAGGTAGCTCCGCGAGGTGCGCCTTGCGCTAAGAAGGAAGTTGTGGCAATTAGGTGAACCGACGAGTGCACAACCAGAGCAGCAGGAGACCTGGTGAAATAGAAAAATACCTGGTGTCGAAGGTGGCGGATGAATCGCTGATAGCCTGGGGTACCTCGATGTCCTCCTCACCCTCAGCTCCGTGGAGAGCGAGGAGGACTTGGGGACACTTTTTGATAGCCCCACTCGTTGACCCAAGGGATCAACTGGAAAATTGGCTGAAATGGCTGCAAAAGCGATAGTGTCAGAAAGTTTCATTTGGTGCTGCAAACAGAACTCGAGCAAACATTGTACGAAGCTGAAGAACAATAGAAGAGCAGCTTTTATTTCTGCTCTTAATGGTATCAAATGCACGTTCTCTATGAACGTATGCAACAGGCAACAACATTGTGTTGAAGCATGCGCAGTTTCGCATTCTTGATGTGGAGAAGAAGACGCGCCTCCGTCCAGCGGCATCGCCAACGCTCGGCCCGCTCTGCTCGCGCTGTTGGTCGCTGGTGTCTTTTGGAGACGGTGCTCCACGCTGCCTCGCCGTTCTTGGAACTCGAAGCGTCCTTGAAGGACAGCGTCAATAAACCTCTTCTCAATTGGTGGAGGTGCGGGAATTCCCCCGCCGCTTGCACCCTGGAGCTTCGAACCCGAACGCTTCTGCCCATAATGACCGACAACACAGACTCGCCGGCGCCTGCGCCCCAGCCCGTCATCTGCCGCCGGGGTTCCTCGGCTACGTGATTCGAAGGTCTTCAGCGGTACAGATGAAACGGACGTGGAGGACTGGTTTACGGCGTATGAACGGGTGAGCGCACACAACAAGTGGGACGATGTCGCCAAGTTGACCAACGTCATATTTTATCTTACTGGCGTTGCCCAACTCTGGCTCCATAACCACGAAGTCGATATCCCGACATGGTCAACTTTCAAGACGTCTTTCACTCAAGTCTTTGGTTGACCTGCTGTCCGCAAACTACGCGCTGAACAGCGCTTGCAAGCCCGTGCACAGCAGACTGGTGAAAATTTCACTAGCTACATTGAAGACATCGTCGACCTTTGTAAACGTGTCAACGCCGCCATGCCCGAAGCTGATAAAGTTCAGCACATCCTTAAAGGCATCGATTACGGCGCATTCCAGATGCTTTTGGCCAGGAATCCGCGTACCGTTTATGATGTAGTCACGTTATGCCAGAGCTACGAAGAGTTGAAGAAGCAACGCGCCCTGACTCGGCAGCCTCTGTCGACCGCCGACTCGCTAGCGAGTCTGGTTGCCGTTTCCGACCACTCTCCACTGCTTCAGCAGATTCAAGACTTCGTGCGCGAGGAGGTTGCCCGTCAACTTTCCTTGGTCCCCTTCACTCAGGAGCCGTCCTGTCGTCTGCCTTCAACGCTCCGCACTGCCATTGCCGAAGAGATCACTCAAGCTGTTCCCGTCACTCACCACCTGCCACCTGTGGCCGCGCCTCTTACCTATATGCAGCCAGTGCAGCCTGTTGCCGCGCCTTTTACGTATGCGCAGGCAGTGCAGCCTGTTGCCGTGCCTCCTACCTATGCGCAGGTAGTGCGTAGGCCTCCCCAGCCGCCTTTCTCGGTTCTGCAACAGTCTACACCACCCGCCACCCCTACTGCTTCTTGGGCCGGGCCGAGAGTCAGCAATCCATGGCGGACGCCTGACAATCATCCCATCTGTTATGCCTGCTGCCGCCGTCGCCTTCCAACTCCCGACGACGCTGCCCGGCCGTTCAAGTATGGCAGTCAGCCCATGCGCCAATCAGCCCCGGGTCCCTCCCAGCGCTACATTTCTTCTGACCTCCCTGAATTTCCGTCGCGCCGATCCCCATCTCCTCGTCGACGATCGCTTTCCCCAATGCGTCACCGACCCGCACCCTCCGACCAGGAAAACTAAGCTCCGCAGTTCGCGAGGCAAGAACTGCGCCATCTGCGAACTGCCCAAGTCTTCGCTCTTCTCCTGCTAACATGGTCGCAATATCTGTCGAAGGTATTTCTACTTTTGCGCTTGTGGACACTGGTGCCGCCGTTTCTGTTATAGCCGCCAAACTCTGCCGTTCGCTGCGCAAGGTGACCACGCCACTGTCTGGACTGTCGCTTCACACGGCAAGCGCGCAGCACGTGACACCTCTCGCAACCTGTACTGCCCGTGTGCTTTTACAAGGCGTTTTGTATGTTGTCGAGTTTATTGTTCTTCCTGCCTGCTCACATGACGTCATCTTTGGGTGGGACTTCTTGTCCCGTCATAATGCCGTGATCGACTGCGCACGAGCTGAAGTTGAATTTTCGCCGCTGTGTGGCGCACCTTCCCACGACGCTCTTGATCAGCTGCCTAAACTTGTCGTGCGTGAGGACACCGACATTCCGCCTGGCTCTTTTGCCCTTCTCCCAGTCGTCTGCGATGCCGTCACCGATGCTACGGTCTTCTTTACACCATCTGGCATCTTTATGAGTCGCAAAGCCGTTCCACTGCCTTTTGAAACGCTTGACATCGGCGCTGGCATCAGCAATATTTTATTGCGATAGCAATTATATGGACACTTCAACCGGATTTCTGCCGTTGGCGTCGCCGTCGCCTGTCATCGTTGCCGTGAGGTTCCGTATAGATAAAATCTTCGCCGCGCGCCGTATGCCAGAGCGCAAGCCTGCGGGGACGCGCGCTATCACGGAGAGCGAATGCACTCGATCTCCGACGCGCAAGCAAGGAAGCGGAAAGCCAGCGCCGGAGGGAGCGGGGAGGGGGGGGGGCACTTCTCTGCCAACAAACGCGCTCGTCGCTGGCCCGCACAGTTTCTTATCTCTCCCACGCGCAAGCAAGGAAGCGGGAAGCCAGCGCCGGAGGGAGCAGGGGGGGGGGGGGGGGGCGCACTTCTACTCTGCCAACAACCGCGCTCGTCGCTCGACCGCACCGTCTCTTATCTCCACACGGCTCTGACCTTTATGCACTGTGCATTCGCCGCTCAGTTTCTGTTGAAGCGATAGACTGCACGTACCTTCGCCCGCTGCAGCGTATGGGCTTGCTGCCAGCGTTTCGACAGTCGTTGTCTGCAGTCATTCAGTGTGATCTATTCATGTTTGTTTGTGCGCGCTCACACCACGCTTGTTCATTCAGTTAGTAATAGTCGGGCCACATTTTCCAACGCACGCTACACGTGTAATGCTGCCCGGATCGGCAGTGCAGCGCTACAGGTGTGTCCCTTCGCACGCGCTGCCCACGGGAAGCGCTTCTCATCAACACCACCGTTTCACACGTGCCTTCTCGTGGTCATCGAGTCTCTCTTCATGTCGGTCTACTTACGCCGCAGCACACCTGCTTACTTAATCAGCTCATGTTTACTACAATTCATATTGCTACCAAAGCCGCTCAGCTTTCTTCGTATGACATTGATGTGTTGCTATCGCATTCATTTCTTCGCCCTTAGGGCGAAACTGTGCCATTTTTTGTGTACAATCCACTTTCTGCGTCGGTTACGTTGCTTGTCGGCGAATGTCTCGGCCGCGTGGAACAGCTTGACTCTTCGTTCTTTGTTGCCGTGCCCGACGAATCTTTCCATACTGACTCGAACGAACTCCTCGCCCTTTCAACGCTTGAAGAGTCGTCGAATGACATGTTTTCCAGTTCCATCGCCACGACACTCACCCCTGCCGAACGCTCCGAGCTTCTTCAGCTTCTACACCACTTCAGAAATTCCTTCGATGTTTCTCAGCCGCTATTGGGCCGAACGTCGGAAGTACAGCACTACATTGACACCGGCTTACACCAGCCGTTACGTCAACGACCTTACCGCGTCTCCGCCGACGAGCGTCGTGTAATCAACGACCAAGTCGACGATATGCTACGCCGTGGCGTTATCCACCTATCCCACAGTCCCTGGGCATCTCCTGTCGTTCTCGTGCGCAAGAAGGACGGGTCTATTCGCTTTTGCGTTGACTACCATCGATTAAATAAGGCCACGCGCAAGGATGTCTATCCTTTGCCGCGCATCAACGACGCCCTTGACAGCCTTCAGGGCGCGGAATTCTTTTCGTCCCTAGACTTGCGTTCTGGCTACTGGCAGGTTCCAATGGCTGAAGCCGATGGCCAGAAAACGGCATTTATTGCACCTGACGGCCTATACGAGCTCAACGTGATGCCCTTTGGACTTTGCAACGCACCTGCAACGTTTGAACGACTCATGGACAATACGCTGCGTGGCCTCAAATGGTCTATGTGTCTTTGTTACCTAGACGATGTCGTGGTTTTCTCGCCTGACTTTCCAACCAACCTACTTCGCCTTAGACATGTTTTGACGTGTCTCACCAACGCTAGCCTGCAACTGAACCTTAAGAAGTGCCGCTTCCCTGCGTGGGAGCTGACCATCTTAGGCCACACCATGTCCAAGCACGGCGTTCTACCGGACCCTGCGAAACATCGTGCAGTCGCTCAGTTTCCGAAGCCTACTAACGTCAAAGAACTACGCAGTTTTGTGGGCCTGTGCTCATATTTCTGGCGCTTCGTCCGCAATTTCGCATCGATTATGTCGCCCTTGACCCAGCTCCTACGCGGTGGCGCGGACCTCTCCTCCTGGTCCCCTGCATGCGACGCCGCGCTTGCTACACTGCGTCGTCTTCTTACCTCTCCACCTATTCTTCGGCATTTCGACCCGACAGCTGCTACTGAGGTACATACAGACGCCAGCGGGGTTGGTCTTGATGCCGTCCTCGCGCAACGCAAGCCCGGCTACTCCGAATACGTGGTCGCCTATGCGAGTCGTACGCTGACTAAAGCGGAGGCAAATTACAGCGTGACTGAAAAAGAGTGCTTGGCTCTAGTATGGGCGCTTGGCAAGTTCCGCCCATACTTATACGGTCGCCCATTTGATCTAGTAACGGATCACCATGCGCTTTGTTGGCTCGCCACGTTGAAAGATCCATCTGGCCGCTTAGCACGCTGGGAACTCTGAATCCAGGAGTACGATATTCGCGTCGTCTACCGCTGCGGACGCAAGCACACTGACGCAGACGCCCTGTCACGTTAACCTCTACCTCCATACTCGGCCTGCGGAACCGCTTGCGCTCACCCCCTGTCATCTCTTGACCTTGACTCGATTGGCAACGAACAACGCCGTGACCCGTGGATCGCTTCTCTTTTCGCCTATCTTTCCGGGTCATCGACCACCCCTGTATCACGATCCCTCCGACGCCAAGCTGTTCATTTCGCCATTCGTGAACAGCTGCTCCACCGACGCAACTACGCTCCTGCAGGCCGTAGATGGCTACTAGTCATTCCCCGCAGCTTGAGGTCCCAAATCTGTGCCTCTTTTCACGACGATCCGCAATGTGGCCACGCCGGAGTATTGAAGACTTACGAACGTATCAGCCACCACTACTACTGGCGGGGAATGTACACTTATGTACGAAAGTTTTTTAAGTGCTTCCCTGACTGTCAACGTCGCAAATTACCACCTTTACGTGCGTCTGGTGCCTTGCAGCCGCTTCCGTGCCCTACCAAACCCTTCGATCGCGCAGGCATTGACCTCTACGGCCTGCTTCCCATGACACCGGATGGCAATCGGTGGATTATAGTTACGTTGGACCATTTGACACGGTACGCCGAAACTGCGGCTCTACCGAATGATACAGCGCGGGATATAGCCTCTTTCGTCCTGCATCGCTTCATCCTGCGACATGGCGCACCTCGAGAACTCCTCAGTGATAGAGGTCGCGCCTTCCTCTCCGAGGTCGTCGAAGCTCTGCTTTCGGAATGCCACATTATTCATCGGACGAGCACGGCTTACCATCCGCAAACTAATGGGCTCACGGAACGGTTCAACCGCACTCTCGGTGATATGCTCGCGGTGTACGTGGCATCTGATCATGGGAACTGGGACCGCATACTTCCTTTTGTCACGTTCGCATACAACACCGCGACACAGGCTACTACGGGATTTTCACCTTTCTTCCTCCTATATGGACGGGAACCATTGGATACCATCGACACTCTCCTTCCATACCGTCCTGACGCTTCCGAGTACCCACCTGTGTACGAAGCTGCCCGACGAGCCGAAGAGTGCCGCCAGCTCGCGCGCACCTTTACGTCACAAGAGCAACAGCGCCAGAAGGAAGGCCGCGCCGACTCGCTGCCCAGTCCCACGTATGCTCCAGGGTCTCTTGTATGGCTGGCTGTTCCTTGCCAAACTCCAGGCCTTTCCTCAAAACTCGATCCAAAACACGAAGGGCCTTACCGCGTCTTGGAGCGAACGTGCCCGGTGAATTTTCGCATTGAGCCACTTTCTCCATCTGACGACATGCGCCGGCGTGGACGTGACCTCGTCCACGTGGAGAGTCTCAAGCCCTACCATGACCCTCTGCCCACAACATCTTAGGTCGCCAGGATGGCTCTTTTTCTGCGGGGGCGATTGTGAAGAAGAAGACGCGCCTCCGTCCAGCGGCATCGCCAACGCTCGGCCCGCTCTCCTCGCGCTGTTGGTCGCTGGTGTCTTTTGGAGACGGTGCTCCACGCTGCCTCGCCGTTCTTGGAACTCGAAGCGTCCTTGAAGGACAGCGTCAATAAACCTCTTCTAAGTATTTCAGCAAAGTGGCCACGATGTGATTGCTTTAACGCCGTAACTGTTTAACTATACGACAACACGAGCAAATTATCAAATAAACTTACACAAGTCAGTTTCCGTAAAAGATAACCATACGCAGATGCTCAGATTTCAGGCTATAGCGTAGTATAGTATCGTTAATACAATGTGCTATAGTATCGTTAAGGTACTATAGCAGAATAGTGTTTGCCTGAGCTCGTTGGTTGCACATAGCACAATTGGTTTCCAGCAGAACGTACAGCAGAAAGGGACGACGACACACGCTGGACGACACACGGTGGACCTTTCGGTCCGTGTCCGTATGTTCTGCTGGAAACCATTTGAGCTATGGACTATAGCACATTGCTGAGAAATGGGCATATAAAGAAAGACATTGCTGTAAATCAGGGAAAACGCGTGTCGGTCGTGCGCTTCGTTTGTTCGCGCTGTTGACTTCGACTTACTTATGGCAAACATACCAGTTGTCCATCTCTTTACGTTAAAAACGTTTTTAGTTAAAAACTTTACGTTTTTTTTCATCTTTCTACGTTTATCTTGGACCTGCAAATAGCTAACGGGCTACGTAAACCCGATGGAGATCAGACCTGACCACCGAAAGTACGGCGGCAGTAGCAGTAATTCGCAAGTTGGTGTCCGTACATGCAGTAGGCTTGTCCCTTATACCAGTCACAACGACTAATATCCTTCACATCAATCATGTTTTCCGCGCTAACACGTACGGTGCCTTCGAAAACGACGTTGCCGGGCGACAGCTTGACGTCGACCAAGTAATGACTCGTGTTCTTTGCGAGCTCAGCCGGCGTCGCCTGCAGCAACGTGACGTCAATCACTCGGAGCAGTTGGTACTCGGCACACTTTCGCGTCGACCGCGTTAACTCCCCGTTGACATCAGAAACAATCTGATTTGCCATTGCCCTGGCCAGCGCACCAGATACGGCTGCATCACCCCGCACCCTGCACGCGCACCACTTGTGCTTGATGGACGCATCGCTGCACGTCCTCTCGCCCGGTATCTGGTGAAACAAGCTGAGTCCGTACGCAGTACGCGGTCGCTTGCGGACGGGATAGTCGAGCAGCTCGACGAGCGTCGCGTGCAGGTCAAAGGGCGTCGTCAGGCGGCGCTGGTTGATACGAAGATTCCGAGCTGCCTCGGGATTCTTCTCGAGGAACCACGACGGAAAGACGAGGAATGCGAATGGCTGGATGTCTTCGAGCCTACCGATGTACGTGGTGCGCACGTCACCGAATTGCAATCCGTGGTCGCTGAGGAACACGAGAACGGTGTGGTTGAGCACGCCGGATGCGTGCACATCTTCAAGCAGTCGCCGGACAGGTTCGTCCGCATACGCTGCGTTGTTCAGCCATTCGTGCGCTAATTCGACGAACCAGGTGTAGGTGAAGGAAGGCCGCTCCGACATTAGGTTCAGGTAGTTGGCAAGGTAGCCCAGCAGCACTTTGGACGGTATTGTGGGTCCCAGGCAGCTTACCCGCAGTTCTTCTTCAGTGTTCTCGGTTAGGTCCTCCATCAGCTTGATGACGTGTCGTAGATAATAGTCAGTCGGCGCGCGCCAGAAACCTTTACGGTGGAAGCTTTTAAAGAGAGAAAACTGCGTCCACTCCTCGAGAAACATGGTCCTGTATCCCCGTGCAGCATATTTGCGCCAGACAAATCGGGAACTCAGGTTGTCGTAGGCTCCGGCCGCCTCCGCCTCGTCGGCTTCGAAGTCTTTGAGGCCTGTGAGGAGGGCCATCAGGTTCGGGTAGCTGTTCTCCCCCACTTTGTTGTATCCATGAAGTTCTAAAGCGCCGAGTTTGTCCCGCACAAATACCGCGGTCTCCGGCAGGTGCCTGTCAAAGTTCAGGTGCGACACCGCGTCCAGACCAAGTATTAGGACGCTGAGGTTGTGGGGCGTCCCTCTACGAGCGTTTCGGCAACGCTTCTCGACGTTGTTTTTGAGGAGCGGGTTCAGAAGTAACTGTTTGTGAAAAGGTCTCTCCGGGGACTTCTTCGTGCCACATTCTACGAGTACAAACTCCTCTTTCAGCGCCCTGTCGAACAACAATCTCACTTGGCGCCCGTACACGTAATGCTTGTGTGGAGCAGCTAGTGATTCGTTTCGGTAGACTTCCTTGTAGAAGCAGTCGAGGTCCTCAGGAAGCACACCGTGCTCCTTCAAGTTCTCCGAAAGTACGGCTGGGATACCATTCCTGGAATATACAAAATTTGTGCGTCCAGGCAAGAGCGAAGTTCACAGAATGATTAAGGTTTCAAGTGATCAACAATAGTGGAACAAGGAATATTGCTGTAGTCTTCTACAGCGAGAGCCCTTGGTCGACCATTATAGTCAGATTTGAATATGTGTTTGGTGATGAGAACAAGATTTCGTGATACTTTGCGTTCTTTTGAAAATTGCCTTCATTTTCACACAGAACAAATTAGGGAAAGCGCCGCAGCCTAAAAGCGACAAAGTAGTAGCTCGAGCGGCCCTGAGGCCCAACATAAGTAGGCTAAATGTATGGCAAAGTCACAAGAACGCCGTTAACAGTGAAATTAATACCATACTACATACAAAAGTACACTCAGTCGAAATACCAATTACAAAAATTAACATTGTATATACAATTTTGAAATAGCGTCTGAGTGCAGTATCACAATATTTGAAATTTAGTGCGTCGGAGTATAAATAAAGGAAAAATTTCAGAAATCCCTCGTGATCATTTGACGCTAATAGAAAGTGTTATGCACTAGAGGTTACAAAATATCGCTCGAATTTTTGGGTGCTAGCATAAATATTTTACTTTTACTCCTTGTGTATGTAAGATCTCTGGCAGCGGGAACTGCAGTTTGATTACCTAAGTTAGTTGGTATTCGAGAAACTGGAATCTTTTAAGTGCGTCTAGTGCGGACAACATTTTCCTTTGAGGTTTTGGTTGCAAAGGACTTCAAGAAGCGTCACTGCTGATAGTGAAACCCTAATGTAATAAAGTAGCCGATATTTCAATCCTGTAGTAATATCAATAACGTTACACTGAACAAAATTATTCCTAGTGTCTGCTCATAACTAACACCAGAAATATGCCTTGCTGATTTTTTTCAGCACTATAGTGGTCTTTTAAGGTTAGTTCTTGATGTCGTTCCTCAGAACAAATGGCAGTAATTAATAGTATGAGATCGGAAGACCACGTGATAGATTGTTATCTTTAGTCTCGTGGGGAAATCAGATAGACATCTAGAAAGCACACGAAGTGACTTACATAACACTTTTTTAAAATGATCTATATGATTGATCCATCTTGTGGTGGAATCAAAAACAACCTTGAGTGATGTAAAGCTTTCTATTGTATATATTCTAATATAGCGAATCACCAAATAATTTATTGGAGTAACTACACAATTTGCAGATCAAAATAAATATAACTTTGACTTCTTTTAGTGTTAATGTAATGTCGATTACCTTAGAATATTCACTCAACTATTCAAGAATAGCGTTGCCTATTCAATTTTCAAGAATAGCGTCGATGTAGCCGCTTAAGATAGGCTTGTATCATCGGATAAAGAATTAATTTCGGATCGCTAGAAAAATTGAGTATATCAATAATATAAACAGTAAAAAGAAAAGGACCAAGAAGGCTACTTTGGAAAGCGCCGCATTTAATTGATTGCAGAGCCGATACGTTACCCTCAATATAGTGATGGTTTAGTCGCGTTAACTTTGGAACTAGCGAAAAAGATCAAGACAAGAGCCACATATACTACACTTTTGCAATTTAAACTAAAATGTCGTGATTCGGAAGGTCGAACGCCTTTGTAATGTCTATAAATATACCAAGTGTTAATTTCTTCTCTTCAATATTACGTAAAATGATTTCTTTCTATAGTAGCGAGGCAGACTCATTTTTTTTGCCCTCTACGAAATCCGAACTGGGAATTGGTTACCAAAGAGTCTTTGGCAAAAAAGCTTACTGCTCGTCTCATTAGGTTGTTTTTGTAAGCTTTTCAAATACAGGCATAACAGAGACAGGACGACAATTAGATAGAATATTATATTCCCAACATTTAAAGATAACAGATACCTCAGCAGTTTTCATTCTATTTGCAGCAGCTGCTGCTGAACACAGCAGGTTCAATAGATTGATTGAATATATGTATAAACTAAAGAAAGAGCTAAGAGATGCGCAACAAACTTAATATGCTTTGCTTGTCACTCATTATAACATGTGCAGAAAGTTCATTTGAGGTTTATTAATACAGATAATGTTTCTTCATTATCAGTGTCATTAAACACAGCAGACTCGCTCACTGCATTTCAAGTGAGACTAAGGGCGAAAGACGGAGGACGGAAATCTCCCACATACAAATAGCGAGAAAACAAGAATTAGGTAATTTTTACGAGCCCCCAAATTACCTACAAACTATAAACCTAAACTTCCGGGGTACAGAACGTGTCCCTCACCCCTCCGGAATGCACAGTTATACTGCCACATTCCCTTCTCCCAAAACACCAGCGGTACTTTCTACGGATTTTATACAAACCGGCAGGAAACGAACATTTAGGCCTTTTCATTTAGGTCATAATTAAGCCACATATTTAAGTCCCTGCCCACGCGTCACCACTCAAAAGGACCACATTATCTTAAAAAACTTAAACTCTGTGCATCAATTGTTTCTCTTAGTACACCAGGAAAACAGGCATGTGACGTTTTCGGATGGGACCGCATAGTGTGACTAAATGTGTCGCTGTAAAACAGCACAACAAGTGTTCGCCGACCCGATGCGTTTGCGTGCTTTGCATTGTTGATGTACTGGGATACAAACCACTCCTGGCAAATAAAAACACTTTCTTTCTTTTGGTTGCTGCATCCCCAAAGGGGTCAAAACTGAAGCATGTGCGCGCGAACAAATCATGCGATAATTAATCTATTGAATCTCAACACGTGGCGCCACAGAGAACATTTTTCCTCAACTGCGGAGCGTTGTTTGTGAGAAACACTTATGGGTTTCTTTAGTGGCTTCGTGCTTCATTCTGGTGGATGACAATTTTCCCCTTTTATATATATATATATATATATATATATATATATATATATATATATATATAAGGGGACAAAATATTTTTTTTTACCGTGGTCATCGTACTGATGCCAGACGGACAGCCTAAAGGATGCTCTCGCATTAGTTAAACTCGCCCAGTATTTTTCCCTCGCTGTATATGTGTGACTGCTGCACCTGATGGTGAGGAAGTTGGGCTTTCCGGGGCACTTGGCGCGCTCGACGCCATGCCGGATGAATGGCTTCACGGTCGGGTCGAATGGGTCGAACCGGGGCAGCGTGCACCCTGCCGTTCGAATGCGGTGGCCTATCGGAACAGGCCGCTCCCATCGGTCGCCAGTTGACAGGAAAGTCCACAGGCCTGCGCTGATCAGAATAACTGCGCTGAGGGCCGGTACCAGCCGGCACCGGCACCGCAACATCCGCAGAAACGGCGGGATCGCCATGGGGCTCATCTTCTAACGCTGGCCAGGAATCGCCCGCGTGAGATCGTCCTGCAATGACGTTGCGAAGAGGGACAGATGAGTGTCGTGTCGCCACGTACAGGAGATACGCCTATCACTGGCCTCCTTATCCCTTCACTAGGATAAAAGTTGGTGAAGCCCATTGTAGCTGAAATAAAACAAACATGAACAGAAGAACAGAAGACCAGATGACACCACGGTATCACGCAGCGCCACATGTATGTTCTTCTGATCGTTGAGCTAGAATGACGACACCAGGTATCAACCACCTTGCCCAAAAACAAGTTATTTTAAGCTTGGGCAAGTTCTTCGACATCATTATTGACAAAGTGAGAGCCTTTGTTTATCTTCCTTTCATGCATGCCTTTCACTCTGCTTTATCGGTCCTCCTTTTGTTTATGCTCGGTAATAAATAGGACCCACGGAGGGGGGAGGGTGTTACATATTAAACAGCTTTAGATTAGCCAATGATTCCTTAGGCACCCTAAACACGAGCACTTGCAGAAAATCAGGCATCACGCGCTTTGAAGAACATTGGTTGAATACAGGCGGTCGCAAATAAAGCGCAGTGGGCATGCGTACAACGCGACAAGTGAGAAACGTCACGAGTACACTGTCGGCAGTTTCACACCGCTCTTTGAGTAGCGGTCGGGCGAACCCTGAGACCAGGTGAACAAGGAGAAAAGAAGCACTACTAATCAACTCATAAAGGTTAAATGAAAATTTAACCGGGATCATAGGGGGAAAGATCATGAGCGAAGCGAGTAAAAAATAAGAAATGCTCCCGATACTGGATCAAAGCCTTACAGGTTAGAGAAACCAGGTATCCGTCGTTCGAAGCCACCAACAAGAGGCGCGAGCTGCCGCTGTTAATGATAATTATGATGAAGACGACGAGGATGATGATTATGAATATGGTGACGATTATGATAATGTTCTTTGAACAATGGCACAAGTCCACTATGGGTGAAAGCCCACGGACGGGGGGGTATTACTATGAAATAACATGTAAAAGAAGATTTCAAGGAAACCTGTCATAAATAAAATAAAATAATTTGTAATTGTACGCAGCCTTGCACAAACAGGTTGAAATAAAAAAAGAATCAGCAGCCCCTCCCTTGTCGAGGAAATGGGCGCAAAAAGCGGAGCTTGTCGTGTGTTTCTTCTGTGTTCCTCGCAACGAATTGCACTGACTAGTACCACGTTGTGCTCGAACCACAAACGGTCACATGCACTGCAGCTGGCTCCAAAGTTTCAGTTGAGAAACTCGCGTTGAAACCTGGCCGTCGCACCGGGGAAGTTGGCGCTAGCGTTGCCGAGGCGTGCATCACCGTTGCTGGGTTCTCGGAGGGCAATACGACGTTGACGTTTCGCCTGGGTTTCGGAAGCCCTCACACTAGAATCGGCACGTCGACGATGAGTCCTTTCCGGAGTGAGTTCGCGGTGCATTGCTCAAGCGCAGCCTGCTCCTCGGCTGAAAGCACAAAGCACGCCTTCCTATCCGGGCACCGAAAATGATCTGAGGCGAGAGAAGCACGGCGGAGTGCGCGCCAACCCTTTTATTGCGATAGCAATTATATGGACACTCAAAAGGAGATTTCTACCGTCGCCGTCTCCGTCGCCGTCGCCGTGAGGTTCCGTATGACGTCAATGGAGATGAAATCGTCGCCGCGCGCCGAACGCTGTATGTGCGAGTGAAAGGGCGCGAGGGGCGCGCGCTTTCACGGGGAGTGAACGCACGGCGGAGAACAAACGCGCGTTCTGCGCTGTGCAACCGGCAGGCATAGGCGGCACGTATCAGAAGGCCTTGGTGTGCGCAGAGTCTGCAGGGGTGTTGTGCGGAGGCCCGGGGTGGGGTGGGAGGCCGTGACCTTCCCGCTTGTAAACGCGCGGAGAGCCCTTCTGCGCTGAAGTGCAGAAAGGTGGTGTCCCTTAAGGGCTCCTGCAGAGTGGGCCCCGCTGCTGGAGTAGGCGTCTCTTTCCTCAGGCCGAGGACGTTCGTACGGTAGCTGCGTGCTGCCGTCCATCACCGGAGCCGGAGAAGGAGCGAGGTCTCCCTGCGATATGTTGAGCAAGGTGTCGCCGCACGCCCCCCTCCGTCTTCGTCGACGCGCCTCGTTGCCCGGGATCCCTACGATCCAGGCAGGGACGTGGGGGAGGGGAGGAGGAGGCTGGCGCTTTCTGGCCTCTGCAGAGAAGGCAGAGGATGGCGACGGAAGCTTCGGAGAGTAGGTCTGGAGGCCGCACCTCCGCTGCAGTCGAGGCGTGTCTGCCCATATATGTTGAGCAAACGCCCCTTCTTCCGACGCGCGAGAGGCCGTGGGGGAGGGGAGGAGGAGGAGAGAAGGGAGGCGACGTTTAGCTGCCGCACCAAGGCCTATTTATATCAGAGGCTCCGGCAACAGTCACCAACGCCGCGCGCACTTTGAGCGAACGCGGGCAAAACACCGACGGCGTCGACAACAGTTCTGCGTGTTGCCGGTGCTGCTGCATGTCCAAGTTTATACAGCTGATAAAGCTAATATCATTACTCCGTATAGCTCTCTACAAATTTGCTATCGCAATTGATGCTTCGCCTTTCAGGTGAAACTGCGACAACTTTTCTTCTTCCCTTTCCCTCCCAGCGACAAACCAAACGGCCCTGATTGGTTGCGCGCGTCACGTGATCCGGCGCCGGCGCATCTTTCCCCGCACCTGCTTTCTTTCTTCCTTCATTCCTTTCTTTCTTACCTTCCTTCTTTCTTGTCCCTGGCTCATATGCGTCACACGTGAGTTCTTGCGTGACTACAACGACGCCGAAACTTGTGAGCCAATACAATTTTCGCTTAAAAAACCTTGAAGCTAATATTAACACAGAAAGTAAAGGAAATGACAGAGGAGAAGGCCCGTTTTCATGTTCCTAACAGAAACACCTGACTCATACCCACTACGAGGGATTGCAAACAATCGGACGGATTATTCAAAATGTCAAAAAGAAAATGCAGTTTCGAGACATGAAGAAAAGTAAGCTGTCCGAGTGCTAAATTACATTTACGCATTGCCAAGAACCGCAAATATATAAAATGAACTGGGGAGCTTTAATTGAAAGGCACGAAGAACAGATGAAAATATGACAGGACAGATACGATGTATAAAAAAATACCAGGTGGTTGAGCAAATATCTCGGTTGCTATAACCCTGCTTCGTCATGCCAAACGTAGCGTGAACAGGAACCTTTAAGTCCATGCCAAGTCTGCGCAGAAGTTTCAATAAC
>NW_023605918.1:0-40001 GCF_013339745.2 Dermacentor silvarum
TCATCACCCCACCTAGTTTTCTGCCGTCCTCTACCGCGCTTCTCTTTTCTTGATATCCATTCTGCAACTCTATTGTTCCACCGGTTGTCCATCCTACGCATTACATGACCTGCCCAGCTCCATTTTTTCCCGTTAAATGACAACTAGAATATCGGTTATCTCCGTTTGTTCTTTGATCCACAACGCTCTCTTCCTGTCTATTAACGTTAGGCCTTATGTAATGTTTATGTAATGTTTATGTAGACTGACATAATTACCATCAAATTATTCCCCTAATTTTCTTCATTACGCACGCGGTATCGCGATGCGCGGCTCGCGGTGCAACGCCTCTGTGTCGTAGGAGGGGTGGAGTTAAATGAAGCTGCCGTCGCGCTCCCCTCTTCCCACTAGTTAGATGCCGATTGAGGCGGCTACCGATTGAACGCATAGTCACTTCAAAACATGGATCGCTTTATCGCGCGATATGGCGAAGCTTCATTTGACGCTGCCCCGCTACGTCACAGGAGGGTTTCACCGCTAGTCGTGCTTCGTGGCTGGGCGTGCATAACGAGGATGAATTTCTAAAAAAAAAACAAAAAAAACAATGGCAGTTATTTTCTTTCGATAGCGATTGCCTGGACACCTCAGTCCAATTTACACCACCGCCGTTGTTGTCGGCGTCGCCGTGATGTTCCGTATAAAGTACAAGTGCGATAACGTAGCGGCCGTGCCGTGTGTTATAGGTGCTTGCGATGGTGAGCCGCGAAGGACGGTGGCTTGATGAGGCGTTGTCTTCTCGCGCTTGCAAGGGAGGAACGCGGAGAGGGTGTGCGCCGTCTTCTCATACATGCAAGGGGGGCGAGCGGGGACATGTGCGAGCGCTAGGAGGGCGGAAGGGGGGGGGGGGCAGGGGGCAGTTTAGTGCGCATAGCTTCTTTCACTCCAGCTGCGGCGGCTGACCGCGGCAGCTTTCGTGCGACCTTGGAGGCCAACTGTGGTAGGTCCGAAAGTTAGCATACAAGAGATGATACTGGCTTCGTGTGCGCCGTGCTCGCAAGCGCCTAGCTTGCGTTGGAACGAGAGGCAGTAGGAAGGGTATTTCGCTCGCCGCTGCTGCCGCTCTTCCTTACGCCAGCGTCTGACAGCGAGTATCGGCGGTCAACGAATGAGATGTGTTCGTGCTGGCCTGTGCGCGCGTGACAGCGTGGTTTTTAATTTAGCAAGTAAGCATATGTTTACAGTAGTTTATGCAGCTGATAACACGACTAACCTTACTTCTTATAGCTGTCACGAGATGCTCATTTTCAGACGCTTGTTTTGAGATTATTGGGCGTCTCCCGGAAAGGTCTTCTCCAGGTACAGGGATTTTTGTCGTGAAAGCAGTTTCGCGTGCTGCATCATTTTTTGAGATGGCCAATTTGAGTGAACAGAGCGCGGCTCTGCAATTCTGTTTCGTGCTCGGAAAAAATGTCGCAGAAACTGTTGAGATGTTAAACACTGCTTACAAGGACGGTGCTATGGGAAAAACTCGAGTGTATGCGTATTTTTTTCGGTTTGAAAAAGGGGAAATGTTGATTCATGACAAACCTCAGTTCTGGACGTCGGTCAACTTCAAGAACAGACGCTTGACAAACGTCGATGGACCACTAAAGAGTTGGGGAACTTATTTGGACTATCTTGCAGCTTAGTTCAGCGAATTTTAACAGAGGATTTTGGAATTAGAAGCGTCTCTGCAAATTTTGTGTGTCGAATGCTGACAGACCAACAAAAGTGCGTCGATTGGAAACATGCCATGCTTTGAAAGAACAGCTCGAAAGCGACCCAGACTTTCTTTCCAAGGTTATTACTGGTGCCGAGACATGGTGCTATGCTTATGACCTTGAAAGCGAACATCAATCAAGCCAGCGGTAGACGCCGTTGTCACCTTGCCCAAAAAAGCACGTCAAGGGAAGACGAACATCAAGACTATCCTAACTTTTTTTTTCGTGAGGGGAGATAGTACATTCGTAGTTCGTTCCACCAGGCCAGACTTTGTTCAAATTTCTATTTAGAGGTACTGAAAATATTGCGTAACAGCGTGCGACAAAAAAGAAAGAAAAAGGAATAAGGCCTGGTTTGTGGCAGTCTGGGGACTGGTTTTTCCACCACGACAAGTGCACCAGCTCACGCAGCCATCTGAGTGCTCCTGTGAAAATAGCATGACTCCCTCAGCCCCCGTCCTTACTGCCCTGACATCACTCTGTGTGACCTTTGTTGTTTCCTCAAGAGGAACATGAAAGAACTGTTATTTCATGACGTAGAAGAGGTGAAGAAAAAACGAGGGAGGAGCTATCAGCCATCGAAACAGACGATTGTGAAAAATGTTTCCAAGAATAGAATCACAGAGTGGACAAATGTATTAAGTATATAGTGGAGAGTACTTTGAAGGCGATAAGGTTGTTTCTTTAAGAAAATCTCTTGTAGACCTAGTTATTACGAGCGAAAGGTCTGTTTGGCTTGGTTTTGCAAAGACTATGCACGAAGTGTTTCATTATAGCACGCTTTCGCGCTTGGTAAGCGTCGCTATAAAGTGCTAATCTAGCCTTCCTTTGCTCCAGTGTTTCAGTAGCCAACTTTTCCTTTGCTTGATATTCGCAGCCTGCCGTCTAGCTATATCTACTGCATGATTAAATTCAGCCTGTTGCTTGCGCTGAAGCGCACGCACAGACGGCCCAGCCGGCGCGCCATCCATGGCGAGATAGAGAGACCAAGCGCCGTCGAAGCGGCTGTTAACTCTCGCCTAGTCACGTGGTACCGCAGCGGCGAGGCTGTGAGCGAGCGCAGGTACCCCGCTTCTCCGCAGCGGATCACGTGGCGTGACTTCACACCTGCCCCACTTGTGCTTCGACAGCTCGCGCCGGTGGCTCAAGGTCATTGCGACGCGATGAATGACCTCGCGAAACATGGCGTAGTAAAGCTTTCGCTTTAAAAATGAATACAGAGTTTTTCAAAAGAACTCTGTTTTTGGGGGTATACCCTCGTAATTTGCTATCGCAATCAACGCTTTCGCCTTTCGGACGAGTCTGACTTCTTTTTTTTTTTATCTGCATGACCATTTTGAAACAGAAAAGCGGAATTTGACTTTTGAGATGAGAACTGTCAACTTCCCGATTTAAACATGTAGCGTGAAATTGTTAACTAGTAAGTTTGTTAATGCAATTTGTTTAATTAGTGCGGATTGCTTTAGATTTCTGCATATGATGTCCACAGGGGACGATCATTCGTCTGTAGTAACGCCATTCGTGTGAGTCCTGTCGGCCTTTTAAAACAAAAACAAGGAAACTATATATATATATATATATATATATATATATATATATATATATATATATATATAGAGAGAGAGAGAGAGAGAGAGAGAGAGTGAAAGGGGAGGAGGTTATGTGCTCTAAGTTTAGTGCCCGAGAAGGCAAGCAAGCGATGGTAATGTAAAGGGCTTCACTCCGGCAAGACACTATTTCACACTTATTCCTGTAAAGCGTGCTTTGCTGCACTAGGTTTTGCACCTAGGAGAAGCCCAAATGTTTATTTTGTCGGGAGGGTGACAGTCTGAAAGGTAGATTGACTGTGAATTCAGTGCAAACTTTGATGAACAGTAAAAATGGAGGAATAACAGTAACATCAAGGACAGAATTTTAAGGAGACTTTTGGAGGTACAACTTTATATTGGAAAGATTTTAACTGCGCTAGAAACAGGGACAAAGGAGGACGAAAAAGACAACACGTGTGCACAGGTATAGGTATAACTTTATAGATATAGGTTGCGGTCTCATCGCTACGCTACGCTCACGGCGCGCATGCTCTGATATCGCGCGCGCCGCACGACCACCGCGGGATCGAGCACTCCTAGCGGCCATGCATACATGCGGTGCGCCCCGTCCACGCCTGCACCGGCCCGCTCCGTGTGCCGACGCGCCGCTGCGCGCGCTCGCGCTCGCCAGTCTGATGCAGCTAGGGGAAGGCGAGCCCGCACGTGCTGCAAGAGAGACCGTAGGCGAAGCTCTCGAGAAGGAACAGACAACATGTATTAAGCTGGGGTTCAATACAACATAAGTTTAAACAACACATCCGAACATAAGTCTAATCACAACACTAAACATAGCCAAATGGTCGTCTGTGGCCGCTAACGGCGCACCGCGACGGAGAAACCAAAGAACGCAGAACCCACCAGGGAGAGGCCGCCTATGTTGGTGGGGTGGGGGGGGGGGGGGGGGGGGAGCAAGCACTTTGCATAATATGCAATTTCCTTGCTTTAGCCAGAGCCAGAGGAATCCATCAGCAAATAAAATGCCTAATAATTATAATAATGACACCAAGGATGATGACGATGTTTATTTCTTCAGCGTTTTATTCAAAGTAATTTAAGAGTGAATGAATAAATACAAGAGAGTGATAGAGTGTTTTTGTTAATCAGGAAAATTCGACCTCAAGCCACCTCCTGAATTGTAATGACAATGTGAACAGAGCGCTGAAGAGAGAGAGAGAGAGAGAAAAGGTAAAGACAGGGAGATTATCTCCGGTTGGCTACCCTGTACCGCGGGAGGGCTAAAGTGATGCGAAAGGAGAGAGAGAGAGAGAGATAAAATAAGTAAAAATAAAAAATAAAGAAGGAAGGAAAGAAAAAAACACACACACACACACACAAAACAGAGCTCTTTCTGTGGGCACTGTCACGCGCAGTCTGCGCAGGCGTGCTCGTGTTGCATAGTGTCAACGATCCATCCTACATAACACAGTGCAGAGTCACAATTTGTCACTGAGTCCGGTGTCTTTTATGTAACGCAGCAGTGCGTTCAGGGCGGCTCGCTGAAGGTGCACGTTGGACTGGTGGGGCTGGACGCATGGGGGGGTTACAACCCCCCCCCCCCCCCCCCCCTCGTCGGTGTGCCACTGAGGTCTGCTTCATTGTGCTTATTTAACTCAATGAGGCATGTACAATCCTTGCCAGAGGTTTGAAAAGCACTGCACACATTGCAAGACCTGTCGTAAAAGCCACAGACTGGCGCTCAACCCTGGCTCTCGTTATTCCAAAGTAGAATATATTGAGAGGAACAGTAATCCTCACTATCCTCAGCTTTGGGGAGTCAACTGTGATTTAAAAAAACCTGCGAAATGGCTTGGCGAAAAATCTGGCGACACGCGGATTTTTATTGACGCTTGAAGTAGTAACTGAACGTTCCTTAGAGATGTTCACAATGTGCTCATAAGATCATTTACAAGATCTCAGCCTCGCGTGCATGAATAAATTATTAAAAAAGATAAATAAACGCCAAGATTGAATTGCTAGAAAGAGCTCTGGATGGAGAAAAACAGAGTGGGAAAGGAATGCTTCTTGGAGACGGCTCGTATACCCCGTTTATCCTAATGCATAGAAATTCTTCACATAGACGATGTATGAGGTGGCAAGTAATGTTTTTATAAATGAGAAGAATATTCCTGCAATGTGAAAATAAAAGGCAGCACAGCTTCAAGATTGTTTCTGACTTCTGCCTCTTGACAAGCAGGCCAATGCTATCTAAACGTCTATAATATACTGCGGCCGTAATTCGCCATTGAGTGGTTCATGAGAGGATGCTGAATGTAAGGTGCTGCGTAAGAGCACGCCGTAGTACCTCAGAGTGGTGATAGTGCGCGAAAACCGGAAAGCGGAGACGACAGACTCGACATCGAATATGTGGGACATCAAGTGCTCTAGAAACTAAAGAACGACCGCACGTAGTAGTTCAAACACAAATGGGCATTTATTTCACTTTTACATACAAAGAGTGCACGGTTCCACCATAGCCTAGTCATTCCGCGTGCGGCGTCATCCCACCGCCAAAAAGGAGGAACCAAGTTCCTCTGGCGGCTGAGTATCCATGTCGTCAGATGGCGCTAGCATCGGAACTCCCTCGTACTATCTCTCGTACTACTGCGTAACTACAACACCAACTTCCTGCGATGTGTGTATGCTATGTAGAAAAGCGCAACCCCCCCTATTGTAAACCCCCCCCTCCCCCCCCTCCCCCCATTGTATATCCCCCCCCAACCCCCAACCCTCCCTGCTGTCAACTCCGCTGGAGTCCGGGACATTGGTCGCCACCTTTCTCAGCCTTGTCCATTCCTTTATACTGCTCGTCATAAACATCTAGAGTACTGACGGCACTTATCATATTTCCGAGCTCTGCATTTTTTTTTCGGCACTACGCGTTCGCCTTATCCTATGTAAGGAGACACTGGATTCGGACGCCCTGGTTTCTAGCCCGAACTGTGACCAAAACCTACGTGCTACTTTATTCCTCCCACCAAGTGTATTAATCACCATATCAAATACGTCACCGCTGCACGCTGCTGCACACTAAGCTTTGCAGCGAAGTAAGCTACACTTTCATGGGACGGACAGAACAGTACAAGGTAAGACAACTCTTCCACGACGTCACAAGCAGCAAGCACAACCCAACGGCAGTGTTGTCCGTTGAAGCAGGATCAGGTTAACTGCAGGCGGATCGAGTCTTGTGAGCATTGTCAGTGGCTTGCTTGTTCGTTCGGGTAGTCGTCAGTATACTTTGATAAGGGTTTGACAAAATATAACAAAATATTGAGTGCACTATCATTCATATGTGCAGTGCACCGTCGGACCACCCACGAGCCACATGGAGCTTTGAAATTATTCTCTAGTTAACTCCTGCGAAGAAAAATTAGCATCACCTAAAAACGGCAGAGAACGCTAAGAAGGCTTGCAACTGAATTTCACTTGTCCGTGCGTAATCTCCTACCAAATTGTACGACTCATAACATCAACCAGAAACTCGCTACAGAGCGCAATATATGCATTGGGTCATCTCGTTCAATCATTCGTGAGTGGGCTTGCGTGTAGGCGGAGTTAGCGCGGACAACATAGGAGGTTAACTTTTTTTTTCGTGGGAAGCATTTCGAAACTTATCTCCCCGTGTACGTGACCTGTTCGGTGAACTTCCTGGTAAATATGCAGAGGGGAGAAATTTTAATCCTTGTCCTGAAAGCTCAAGCTGCGGTGAAGGCCCTTCTCGTATAGATTCTATGTAAAAGCGTAGACTTATTGTGGTTGGGCCCTTTAATAACGTACGGCTGTTGCAGCAGAATCCTGAGGGAGTAGAAGTGCCGGAAAATTGCATGCTTAGAAATCTGTCAATTCTCTCGTACTGTGATTTCAGGGGCCTTATACAACGCTTCGCTCGCCAATGCGCTCTGCTTTTTGTTGCTGGATATATGCCCTTCAGAAGGTAGCCATTAGAATCTGATGTTTAAACTTTTTCCACCGAGTTGAGTAGCACCAGCGATTGCCGACAAAGTTTGTTGAAGAGAAATGCTTAATGCCACTTTGCTTTAGAATCAGTGAGTACGACAATGGTTCTGAGTAGGGCAAACTCAGTTTGCAGAACACGGCAGCAACGGCGGTACCCAACGAATTTAATGAGCAGACCAGCTGGTACAAACCACTGGACAAAGTGGTTTGTACCAAGAGAAGGAATCCAGTACACCCCTGCGCATTCACTGGCGCCAACAGTCACTGATCAATCTATAGAGACTAGTAGGCAATGTTATGAAGCCACGGCCATGTGCTCCAACACTAAAGACCGGTCGTGTGCAGAGGAAACAGAGCATTGAGTTTGTAGCCGAGCAGTGACGAGACCACAAATGACGTTTGCGAAGAACCCGGGCGGATTATGGCAGAACCATGGGGTGGAAGAACTAAGGTGAATGTGATGGTTTGTTCTCAAGCACTCAAAGCCAAAGACATCTAGCGTATTCAGTGCAGCATAAAAAAGTTGTCGCAGTTTCACCCGAAAGGCGAAGCATCAATTGCGATAGCAAACTTGTAGAGAGCTATACGGAATAAGGATAGTAGTTTTATCAGCTGTACAAACTTGGACATGCAGCAGCACCGGCAACACACAGAACTGTTGTCGACGCCGTCGGCGTTTTGCCCGCGTTCGCACAAAACGCGCGCGGCGTTGGTGACTGTTGCAGGAGCCTCTGGGGGCGGCTCGGAGGTTTTCGACGAGATCAGAACGGGACACTCGTCGAGCAGCGTCGGAAGTCTTTACCACCTTCTCGCCGCCTCCCTTCCCTTCCCCCCCCCCCCCCCCCCACGGCCTTCCGCGTGTCTGAAGAAGTCGCGTTTGCTCTACATATATGGTGATTGTAAAGGAGGAAAGAGACGCTTAATTCTGCAGCCTTTAAGGAAGCACGGCGCAGAACGCGCGTTTGTTATCCGCCTTGCGTTCATTCCCCGTGAAAGCGCGCGTCCCTCGCGCCCTTTCACTCACACATACAGCGTTCGGCGGCGCGCGGCGACGATTTCATCTCCATTGACGTCATACGGAACCTCACGGCGACGGCGACGGCGACGCCGACGGCAGAAATCTGCTTTGGAGTGTCCATATAATTGCTATCGCAATAAAAGAAAGTCACAGCATATCCACGGGGTGAATGATGATGAGTGGGCGAAGCTCCGGAGGGAATCATCGGATCTCCCGCTTAAGGGGACGCTAGCACAAACGCGTTAGAAACGTGCAGTACTCTCTAGTAAGGGGGAGCGGCCATAGCGTCTTACGCAGCCATTTACACATGCCGGAACGTGCACCGCGTTTGCCGACGCCATCACATGACTGCTGAGAGAGTATACCCCCCGTATTCATAAACGCTCCTCGACTTGAACTTGACTTGCCACCGCTTTGGGCAGCGCGTTCAAAACGCGTTGAAGGTAAGGCGGAGAGGCCACAGCGTCTTACACCAGCTTCTTACACGGGCCGTAACGCGCTAGCACAAACGCGTTAGAAACGCGCTAGAAACGCGGCCTTTCGTTAATGTTGGGTATTTATTGCCATCGTGGTGCGTGTGTCCATGTCCGCTTCGTGGCGTAGTGGGCTAACGCCGCGCGCTCGGAAGCGAGGGGTCCCTGGTTCGATTCCGCGCTACGGACACAACTTCGGAATTTTTTTTCTCATTTTTCTCAGACTGGTTACACACTACTACTACGACGACGGGGACGAACGGGTGCCGCTAAAAGGAGCTTCGCCCCTTATAGCGGCACCCGCCGCTATAAGGGGCGAATGATATTGAGGCCTGCTGCGCAATCTTGGGAGAAGGGCGTTTACGGATGCTGAATAACTGACATGAAGGATCTGAGTCAGCAGCACTTGAGAAGCCGAAAGCCGCAGCAGCTAAAGGCTCGTTTTCATGTGCTCATAGCAGCTTGACAGACCGCAGTGAAGTAGGTGATGTTGATGGCTACATCTGGTACTACCGCCGCTTTACTGCCGAGAAAAAGGGATTGTTCTCCAGCACGTCAAGAGAGAGAGAAAAACATTTATTTGGTCTAAATAAATGTTTTTTCTCTCTCTCTTGACGTACTGGAGAGAAAATAAATTATTGCTTACCAAAGGGACTGCGCATAGCGTGAAACTTTGTGTTGCATCTCCTGCTCACGTTTCTTACACGACTACGAACTCGTAGATGCGTGGTAGCACGCATTGTGTTATCGATGACTGCGCTCAGGTGGCACGGACACTGTAACCCCCACCCGCTGAAGCCTGGCGAACATTGCTTGTAACAACAAGAGAGCAGCCACTACTACCATCCGTCTAAATGCATCACTCGTGTACTTGTATCTTCCAGTGCGTTTGCAGTCGCGTTCGACGACCGAAATGCGCCTCAACAACTTCACGATGCTTCGACTCTCGTTGTATGGCCTCCTGGACGTGATGCAGAAGGCAGCCAGAAAACATAGATGCACGCAACCATCTGCCATGGCTGCCGCCGCTGGAGAGAAAAAAAAAAAGCTTTTGCTCCCGTAGAGCACCACGAACCGGAAGTAGAGAAGAGCCCATTTCCGGTTCTGGAAATTCCGGCACCGACTTCCTACCACCGTCCGACCTTCCTCTGTGCCCCTCTCGGGGTTCGCTCGCACGGTGCTCTTCCGATTTGTCCATAGCATGTTCCCGTGTAGTGTACGCGTTTATCTCGCCCGAGTTTCTTGTTTGTCTTTTTAGCTTATTTCATTTCATTTCCTACGACTGCTTTCGTCAACTTTTCTAATTTTTCCTGGTGCTAAGTTGTTTCGGTAGCTGTCGGGAAGAGATAAGTGGGAAAATGAGGTCACCCCGTTTTACCCCCGCGGCCAAATTCCTAACGACCCTGCGATTATTTCGTCCTGTGGCCCATATCGACTGAGCAGCTAGGACGCGAGAGCGGCACACAGAACAAGTTGATTCGCAAACACTCAATATAGAAAAGTGCTGTATGAAAGTTAAAATAAGCAAGGTGCAAGGTACCCAGAAGCTAAAATGTCACGCGCGTCGGTTTCCTGCAGTGAAATTTTATTCGTCCGTGAATTGGTACGTTTTGCGTCGGTGCCTTTTAAATGTGCGTCAAACGGGTACGAAAAAAAGCTCCATAAGCCAGTAGCACGACCTTGACCTCTATTAAAGTATGTTTAAAATCACAGTGAAGACCACTCAATCCCTCAGTTGCGTCATTTGCTTTTTCTAAATCGTGCCCGCTGTTCACCATTTCACCGACAACGCCACGCGCTGTCATAATGATTGCGAGGAGACTCCCGAGCGCGTTCTTCGGGACTCTCCTCAAGAAGGTGTACAGATGTAGCTTGTGGTTGTGCTAGTTCGCGTTTGGAGACGAAGGCATTGCTACGATCCTTAAGGGGACAACATACTTACATACAAGGAGCTTTAGTACAACCTGGTGTTAACTTTGCTCCTGGGCTGTGATTGTATGCTGTGAAAGACATACTATGTGTGCGTGCCATCGGTGACTCTCTATTTTCCTATTATGGTTGTATATGGTGCCTGTAAATGCGTCTAAAAGGTGTGGGCTACTTCTGATTGTGCCTTGATAAACACGTTCATGACGCTCCAAATGTTACGAGGAAAGAGCAAATAAAAAGGAAGAAAAAAAAACAATAAAAGCAGGTCTAACGCACATTTTGGAATCCATGTGAAGCGAAGCTTCATTCAAGTGGTGGGTGTGCAATGACATACAACTAACGGTGACATTACAATTGTGTTTACTTTCAATCTTTGCAGCGTGAAGCTTTATGTAATGTTTATGTTTATCCACCAGAAAGGTCACAACTACACACAGAGGTCACAAATTCAGCGACACCGGTTATAATATTCGCAAAAACAACTGTCACTGCACAAGATCAAACAAGATCCTTCATGAGGGTCACATTTGAACACAACACTTGCGAGCTGGTAACAAGGGCTACGAAAACACAGAAATACAAAAAAAAACATGAAAAATAAATATGCACGAGTCTAGTACAATGTACGTCCGCAAATACAACTGTTCATTGTAATAAAAAATATAACAATAAGATCCCGTAACTTTCAAATATCATTGGTTCCTTTAGAAACTGTACGAATGCGCGTGCAGCAACTTTGCTGCTGTTTTTATAGCCACCATCCTTCCACCTAAGAAATTTTTTTCATGATAGTTACGTCTTACAGATAGCATGTACATGGCTTTGTCGGCAGCCTCTTACTGAGATATCATATTTCTTCCCAATGCTACATTGAGTCCGAATGCCTTCTAAATACAACTAAACGCTGGCGTTTTATTAAATTAAATTATGGGGTTTTACGTGCCAAAACCAGTTCTGATTATGAGGCACACCGTAGTGGGGGACTCCGGAAATTTAGACCACCTGGGGTTCTTTAACGTGCACCTAAATCTAAGTACACGGGTGTTTTCGCATTTCGCCCCCATCGAAATGCGGCCGCCGTAGCCGGGATTCGATCCCGCGGCCTCGTGCTCAGCAGCCCAACACCATAGCCACTGAGCAACCAGGGCTGGCGTTTTATAGTGCCTTACACGCATGCATCTGGATTTAACAGGACTCACAGTAGATTGTCAACGCATACTTTTGTAACGCCCTCACAACTATTTCAATCGTTTTTTTTTACATAGTTAAAAGGAAGCGTTGCTCTCTAAAAGAACACTGCTGCTCCGCTTAGAACACGAGGGGAATTGATTTGAGCTGAGCCGTACATCCTATAGAAAGACGAAAGAAAGCCGGGACTACGAAAGACTTTGCAGACGAGGGTAGGTGCTAGGCTTACCGTCGGACAGGCGGAGTCTCCAAGAGCGGTGCTTCATAGCTCAGAACAACGCCTCCCTGTTTTCGAGATTGTGTGAACTTCCCCAGTCGACCCTTGCGTGAAATAAATAACTTAGACTGACCGATTGAATGAAGATCAGCTCAAACAAAACGGGGCTTGGCCTAGTTTCCCAGTGATAGGTCTCATTTTTCAGCGTCTATAGTGTGTACCTAGCGTGGCCGCCTATGAAACCAAGCACTTCCTTTTTTTTACGTATGTTTTTAGCAGTTCTTTTTAGCACCTGTTTCGTCTCAGTGCCAGTTTTGACTCATTGCTTTTTTGCAGGCTTTGTATTAAGTTACGTGAGGCCATGGACCGTAAGAGATGAGAATATTTCGTCTCGCTCCTCTCGAACTTCTTTGTTTGCCTTCGAAGCCCTCATTGATTTGTTTGCGTAAGCACAACTGATGGATCGTACGTTCATTTTTATCTTTGTATGAGTGGCGTGAAATTTCTGTGCGCGTATATTAAAAAAAAAGGTTATTTAAACCTATGTGAGACCTATGTGAGACCTATGTGAGACCTATGTGAGACCTATGTGAGAGGCCTGTGCGCCTACACCTTGTGTTGAAGAAGCACAGACAAAAAAGTAACTGCATCCGTGAATGTCGCGGGAGATCAGATAGAAAATGAGAAATGCAGGTAAATATTGCTATCAGAGAATTTTGTGCTCAACTTACCTAATATATCTAACAGCACCTTACAGCCGCTCGCAAGGCAGCAATCATGTATGTTCTGCTGGAATGACCTCGCAAATTCGTTAGACGTAATTTGTGACTCTGAGGTAGCCATTCCAAGTTAGCGATCTGTCCTACACCACAGTACTCATGAGCAGGAGTACATGAGATATATATGATAGGACCACCTCAAGATCATGATAAAGAGGGCTATACGAAATTTCTGTGGCTGCCAGGAAACTATGACTCTGCTCGCAAATACTTTGGATTCGAGGCTGCCGATTCGCTTATGAAGGAACCCGAATGGTTTTGACCTCGCTTCCAAGTCATTAACTGGCTCCGTTGGCGTGGTAGCCTAACCCACTTGGATTCAAAATGCCAACTCTTACTTAATGTGCTGAGACCCCTTGTACATTATATTCTTCATTGTCTTCAATCCCTTTCAAAATTAGCTCGGAATTGTATGAGCGTGAAGTAATCAAGTTCTTGCCGTCAGGTTTGTTTACTTTGTTCACGTAAATAAAACACGGAGACGTTTCTTTCAGCACCTAAACATTTCAGTTAAAAAAAAGGACATTTCCCCCCCTTCGTTACATACACGTAGGTAATATGAAGCGACTTGACAATGCAATTATTCCTTTGAGCTATTTTCAGGTCTCAGGAGGGTAACATTAATAATTTGAATGCTACGTTGCAAAGTTATAGCACTTTTCAGCAATAAGAAAGGCCGGAACTGAGCCTTTGGGTCCGGATTAAACTTGAACCACCTGCATTTCTTTTATGTTTACCTAAATCTCAGTACGGGGATGTTTCTGCATTTTACCCTCATTGAAATGCTTCAGTCAATGATGTGCATTGATCCTGCGATCCTAGGTTCAGCAGGAGATCCCCACTGTCGGGCGCTCAGCGTCTGTCTGCTTAGCATCGCATATTATCCGAAGATAGGAGACGACGCCAGCATCCCTTAAGCAGCAACAGCATACTTATTTTGCCTCAACTTTATCTATCGCTCTTCATCTACAGCTCTTGATACCCCGCCTGCCAGGTACTTTTTTTTTTTTTTTGGGGGGGGGGGGGGGGGGTGAACAGCCCACAGGAGGAGGCTCCATAAGAAGAAGCCCAATGAAAACAAGCAAGCGAATAGCTGGTGCGTGCAAGGAACTCTGTGAAGCATAGAGAACGTAGAGAGTGCTCGGGTACAAGAGGTGTCGAAAGCCCGGCTATCATGCCACTTTCCATAAGCACCACCGCTACCATAGTGCACGCGTCAAAATGAAAAGCGAAAGTGTTTCACGGGGCGACGACCGTAGTCTGCGACGTACGGTGGTCGCTTCCATGTCTTGATGGCGACAATAACTTGCGTGACGTGGCGGTGCTACGGTCGTACATTTTCCATTCAGAAGCGCGTGCGTACGAGCGAGGTTACATATGATCTGCATATAAATGCATACGCGGGCTCACAAACGGCGGCTTTTGGAATGGGAAGTGTGTCCACCGCGAAAAAAAAATGCTGAAATGAGTTTCGCATGCCTTGGGGCTTAAATGGAAAACAACGAGTCCAGGCTACAGTGTAGGTATCATGCGGTTTGAACACGCTGTCTGTGGATGCCTCGCTGAAAATGCGGTGCTAAGACACTTCGTGGAGTTGTAGTTTCCCTGGTGCAATGGTACAGACGAAATACTAAAGAAAAATTACCTAGGTACATGTGGTATGCTGTGACAGCACATTTGACACATTTTGACAGGTAAATGACCTGTGCTGTTACAAATTGAAAGTTGCAGTGTCTACATAATAATTGCTTTTCGCAGTGTGTTCCTTTTCCGTGGCAGTTTTAACTGCGCGAGCTGCGCGCGCGCGCACGCACGCGCGCTCGCACACGCGCACACACACTCAGATGCAAACACAGACACTCACGCACGCACACGCACACACACACGCACACACACGCACACACACACACACACACACACACACACAAGCGCGCGCGCGCAGGCTGAACGATATACTGCTGAGTTGCATGGTCGGAAATGTCAGCGAGTAAGTGTATATTGAAAGAAAAATAATTAACTTAAATCAGATAACGAGTATTCATTGTTTCACTTACTCTACGACACAATCAAGCTACCTTGATTTTATCAGGGGCATTGTCAAATTTTTAGAACGCGATCCGCCAAATAAAGTACCGGCTTCTAGTAAAAACGCGCTTCGCTTGGAGGCCACTGATTCAAGAATCAAACCATGAAATCTGAATATTCTGAAGTCTTCAAGAGAAGAGCCGTAGTTGTGTTTCCGGTCCACACCCGTACACTCTGTCAAACATATCCCGCCGTGACGCTTCGTTTCTCACAGTGCCTTCAGAAAGAAAAAAAAAATGTCAGAGCAAATTTATTCCAAATAGCATTTCTTCTTCGTTTTCCAAGATTGCTGCCACCGTACATTTCAGCTCCAGCGTTGGGTCAAACTCCTTTCTTCTTTGTGAAGCAAGACTTCTGTGAAACGAAGCGAAATGCTTTAGGCAAGTTCGCCCGCATAAAAAATAAATAAATGACGTATCAGATAAAGAAACGCATCTAACAACTTGACGTCCTCGTGCCAAGCCCTCCTCGGTATTGTTATCGCCGGGTCCCAACGAATCGTACGTGGTACACGCCTGCCAGAGACGGTGCCAATCAGGATCATCGATTGATGGTCGATCGTGGCGTGTCCGTGCACGGGACGTCTTTACAGAGAGAAAAAGAAAGTGCTAGAAAAAATAGACTGCTTCAAAGTCTGAAAATTTTTCTCGCCCCGTACGAGCACTCGCGATCGACGTTCTTTCAAAAGTCATTGAATTAGGAGTTCAGCCTGAACTTGCCTTTTTTGTGCGAGACATTTGTTTTTGACAGTGATAAAAAAGTATGCTAAGAAAAAGGTGACGCAGGATAGTTCAGAAGATAATGATAAAGCAAAATTTTTAAGCCCTGATTATGCTTCAGAGGTACCGCATTTGCTTGTGTTTCTCGTTAGTCCTTCATCAATAAGTCCAGTTGTCTTATTGCACCTTTTTTAAGCCTTGCTTTGTGCGTTACTGGACCACTTTTATTGGTCATCGATAAAGCGAGCGCTTAATTGGAAAAGGTGACCAAGAAGTGTTCGGTAGCGCTCTATATTTTCAGTGTGTGTTTTGGAACGGGTGCTAACTAGCGACATTCATAATTAACTGAACTTCCTGTGTTGACATTGTGCCTGCAACGGCTGGTAAGATTTGGCTTTTACCCATTTCCGGGTGAGCCAGCGTTTGATGTCGTCGATACGAGAACGGAGTCTCAAATAGGCGAGGGCTTTGACTTAAACAAACAAAGCGATACAAGACGTGAAAAAACAAGGCGCACATTGATTATCATAAAGATAATGATTCCAAGAGGAGTTTGGAGCTAACGAAGATCTAATTGTAATGACGAGAAGAGCGTTTCCCAGTTAAGGCTATGACGACGTGGCTTCAGAAAAGCCCACCGCAACACATATGTCTTTACATTTCTGTTTAAGACAAATAAACTGGGACTCTTTGCTGTGAGCCGCACATGAATGAGAAATACTTCGGCGTCAAATAGATAAAAACTCAAAGGCAGGTACACCAGCCAGACATTCAGTAAGTCTGCTGCCATGGAGGACGCATGAATGGCTAGGAGGCAGCGTAACGTCGGGCCACAGCCACGCCACCCCTCTTTTCCACACTGATCCTTGGGAAATAGACCCATGTAGTGAACGAGCTCACAAAACTCCTCCTTGGGAAATAGACCCTACATTGTTGCCGGACTTTCCAAGGCTATGTTTGATTCGCGACGCCCCCCTTGTATTTCTAAAGAAAAATTACTCCCCAGGTAATGTAGGACAGCGCAGCAGGGACATTTCTATTTTCAGTGATGCTTTCTTTTTTCTCTCTCTCTCTCTCTCTTATTTCGATATGGTGAGTGGGACGTTAAGCATGAGGTCAGCGACAATGATATCGTTGCGGGAAATAATAAATAAAATAAAAATAAAAACTATAAGCAGAAAACGAAAAAAAAAAAGTCCGGACAGTCGGTGTCTGTGGTTCAGATACGAAGTGCATGAACACATGGAGACGTATTCACAAAGCTTTTTGCTCGTAAGTGCTCTTTGCCATTGGTCCGTTGCCTTCGATAATGATATGTCCAGCATCATTATTCTCTAAAATTTTCTCTGAAGAAACAATTCTAGCCTAAGAGGATTTTGTGAATACGAGTCCTGGGGTCGAATTGACAAATATTTTTATTCGTAAGTGGTGTTTGCTATTCGCTGGCCGCTTTCGCTAATAATATATAACCGACATCGCGATTGGCTGACATGTACTCCTACTAACAGTATTAGCGTAAGAATTATTTAGTGAATTACGGGCCCCGAAGCCCTACGCACACGCTGGCACTTCGCAAACGTAAACGTTCATCGAAAGCCAGGGCGCTTTTTACGAACGCGCTGAAAATCTCTGTAAGAAATGTTAGTGCAAGTACGCGGAGGATACCCCGAGGAATGCTACAACGATTAAAAAACGTACTACTGAGCTTGAATTAACCCATAACAAGTTTATTTTGCTCACGAAGAGTCATTAACCGTCTGATGGCTTTCTTTGAATGAAGGATAATATTTCTTGCTTATATTTACTACAGCGAAGCTGTATATGGCTAGGCGAAACCAAAATCCATCCGTCCAATGTGCGCAGAAACTATCATAATCAACAATTGCTCGAGCGTCGTCGTCTTCTTCCACAGCTGCCTCGTTGGCGCCCCTCGGTGTAACCGCGTGAACGCGTTTGTGCCACTGCTCCAGCGTTTGTCTTCGTCGTCTCCTTCCACAGCTGGCTGCGTGGCCGCTCATCATTACAGCGTAGAATTTCACTTCTCTTCTGCCGTCGTAATGGGGAGGCCACGTTTACGCGGATATGAGCCATTGCCTAAGGGGGTATGAGTCATTCATTTTCTTATGTAATGAGAAGCAGATTTAATTTTGAAGCAATTTATTTCGAAGAATCGCAAGCGGCAACGGCGGACTGCGGGCATACCGTCAGTGACGTCGTTCTCTCCGTCGCAGCTGAACCTGTGTGTAACCTCATTAAGAAACAAAAAGACGAAACCAATAATTGAGAAAGACTTTAGCAAAACCGTCGGGATCAAACCAGTGATGGACACCAGGGCCGCAAGTTTCAGCTTCGCTGGTTAACCATCTGTACGGAGTGCTTGGGCGGTGATGTTTTTTTTTCTCTTTGTCACAGGGACGGAAGACAGAGAAGATAGGGATGTTAACCCGAAAAAGTGTCTGATCATCTGCCCTACACCGAGGGACAAAAAAATTATTAAAATAAAATAAAAAAAGCGTTCGTAAATGCCAGTACTCCTCATAACGCGCAAAAGTGCCTTCACTACCTTCTGGCCCGATGATTGGTGGAGAGGGTGCACCGATATGGTCTGCGCAGACAGTGGACCATCGTCCAGTAGTCCCAATGCATTCAATAGTGATTGTCTCAGTAAGTATAGTCGAGAACGGTGGCACACAAAGTGGCCGATATTCTTTCCGCACCCGCAGATACCGCATGCAAAACACTGTCAGCAATTACAATCATTTTTGAATAACTACTTGTCAAGGCAACTCCTAACCACAACCGACACAGAATAGAGGCCTCAAATTGGCCTATTCCGGGGGAGATCGAAGCTGCAGCTACATGTTTAGTTCGTGCAGTCAGGTGTCCCGTATAGTTCCGAACAATGCGTTGGTGGGCTAGTTGGTGCGAATTCATAATTACTTTAATTAGCGCAAAACAACGGACACAAGAAAGGCGACAGGAGAAGGCGCTACTCTCAACTTCCATAATTTTATTGCGTCACTCCATTATAGAGAGCAGAATCCAGAAGAACATGCGCAGTGAGCACTACGCGCAGCAACCACCAACTACAACCGATCACCAGAGCACACTCATGTGACAGAAGTTAAAAAAAAATACATATTCAGCGCTGTACAAGATTAAAGAAGCCACACTAATGCACTGCAAACCCAGTGACTGTATGAAAAAATCACCCGAGAATTATTGGAAGTTTTTTTCATACAGTCACTTCAGGTTCGCAGTGCATTAGTGTACCTTCTTTAATCTTGTACAGCGCTGAATATGGTTTTTTGGATTCCGTCACGTTAGTGCGCTCTGGTGATCGGATGTTGTTGGTAGTTGCTGCGCATGGTGCTCACTGCGCATGCTCTTCCGGATTCTGCTCTCTATAAAGGAGTGACGCAATAAAATGATGTCAATTGAGAGTAGCGCCTTGTCCTGTCGTCTTTTTTGTGTCCGTTGTTTTGCACTAAACAAAGTATTTATGTTCCGTATACTTGTGTTCTACTCGGCTAACAAGAGCATGCGTTCCGGATGGCGAAGCTGCCTCGCGTTGTGTGTCCTAGAAAGTGGAATTTGGAAGCAGTGGTCGTTTTTATCATATTCGAGCAGCATCGTCCGCGCAGTCATAGTTACCTGACGCCATCTAACCTGTCGAAAAAAATAGTGTGGCCTTTTTCTTTCCCGTGGTGGCGAGGTTCCACAATTTCTTGCGTCAACTGGTCGTGATCTTCATGACTGCATGCACAGTTAATTCGATTTTGAGTTGCAGAGGCAACCAATTTTTTAGGGTTCACTGTGTCGATCATATGAAATGCACCACGCAGAGCCATCAGTTGAAGATGGCTTCGTGAGTGAAATTATCATAGGCCACTTTGCATTAATGAAGAGGGCAGCGGATAATGTCTTACAGGCAATCTTGTCCGTGAAGTACTACGTCACCATGTCGACACCATTATTTATACATGAACGGCCGCGCCTGCATCCGGCCATACCACATGAACAAACTCTTTGATGTTCAAGGTACCCATAGATGCGCTAAATCCATCCTCTTCATTAGTTCACCAGTACAGCTCACAAGTGCAAAAGGACGATGTGCCACAGCGTTTACAGTGGAATTGTCAGGATTGTGAAGCGCCATTAGGCAATTTAGAAGCGGATTATTCTGCCCAGAGCCGTTTTACAGGAACTGAAATATGTTCTGAGCCTGTTGACTAAGGTTTGATAGGGCGCGGTAAGTGAAGCAATCTGGTCCTAGTGATAATGAACCCTTGCCCAAGACAAGTGCAGCTTCGAGTCCTTTCATAGAATGCAGTCGTTAACGAAAAAAAAAGAAAGAAATAAAGAAAAAAAGTTAAAAACAGTCTCCGGGCAGTCCCGGGTTTGTCGGTACCGAGCAAAAGATTTCATCTACGCCGTACAAAAACAGCAAGTGAGAGATTTGCTCAGGACGAGTCTGTTAAACTACGTACCAGTAAACGAAGCCTGACCGACTGCTCTGTTGGCCTATCCCAACGTACAGCTTTTCATGCATTTCGTCTCTATTTCTTTTCCTAGTGTTAGTCAATCAGGATGCTACCCTGGCTAACCCCTCAGCATTAAGCACTACTGCCCGTCTTGTCTTGTTGCCGATCTTGTTATTTCTTGATCTTGAGCCGGCATACAAACGTATCCGTGGATCTGGCTAATTACGCTATCTGGAAGGTTCTATCATCTGACGCAGATGAGCGGGATCGACGTTTTGTTGTCTTCATTTCTGTGAGACAAGAAATATAGATGCCTTTTTCTTTCTTTGTATGTATTTTCGGGTAAAGAGCTGGCTGGCAGTATGAGAGCGCAAGACATGGAAGGGGGGGGGGGGAGGGGAAAGGGCGATGTTGGCATGCGTATATACCTTTCTAGGGCTGGTGAGCGGCTCTGCGCCCGAAAGCTCGCGTACGAAATGGTTTCCTTGTGCAGTGCGCGTTCGCAGCGTCTTAATTAGGAGGTACGGCATATGGTAGCGGTATAGGGTGATAAATGGTAAAAATGGTAAGCCAACGGGCAAAAGGATTTGGGCACCACGCAGGATTCCAATGGAAGCATTGTTTGCATATACGCACGGTGATAGCGTGCCGCATCTTCCGCCAGCATATGGGCGAGGGGCCTAAGTTTTGCTTTTATTGCACCTCGTCTGGTGACTTAATGACTAGAGGCTTATCGAATGGTGAGAGTTAATAAATCTGTCCTCAACACAGCTCCAGCAAAGCAAGCATTACATGAACAAAGATAAGGACGTACTAGGTGAATTAGGACTGACACAGCACAATTTGAAGACTTCAAATTCGTTTTCTTGGCTCAAGCAGCAGCTCAGCGATGCGATTGCGATATCAAAAAAATTGCGAAGTATAGCTAAACCAATTTCAGATCTTCCTTAGCCGGCATAGGCTACAGAGTGTCGTTAGGTTATATTTTTACTTACTTTGGAAAGCTATAAAGTCCCATTTATTGAGTTAGTCTGGGCCCGATGCTACCAAACTCGATGACTTAATGATGAGCTGATGGGAGTATGTGAAGCTGTTGTCTTTGTCACAACCAGTAATATGTTGTTACGTATTTTCATGCATATCAAGCCACCACTCAAGTTAAAACTGATCTATTTGCAACTCTATTAGCGTATAGTATATAGTTTTTCATGTATCCGAATCATCTTATACACGGCAACCAATTCGGATTTACGCATTGGAGGGGCGTCGTAATGGCCATGTATGCCTTGCGCCAAAGGCTGACAGTGAATCTTGAAAGTTCTCTTTAGCGCTCCTTTGAATGAAGTTCGCATTTCAAACCGGAATTATGCGCAGCGTTAGAAAAAGCGCTTTGTACTATATTTCTCAGCTTGGGTGCCCAGAAGTGTGTTGGTATGTGCGCAAGCAGTGTAGCGTGAGCTAGAAATTAGAAAAAAAAGAAAAGAAAAAAGAAAACTGGGGAGGTAGGGGAACGCGGAATGTTCGCCGGCGCTGTAAAGAAAACAACACCATCTGCAGATTTATGTTATCTGCGCCTACTAATGCGAAGTAAGAGGACAAAGAATATAAAAAGAAACAAGTAATTTTAATTTATCTGCCATCCGATATCCCTACGGAAAGCGCACGAAAAAAAAAATAATAAAAGATTCTTGCCAACTGAGCTGCGGGCTGTCAAGTTCCGGACAATTTACAGTTCGAATTCTGCTCTTGGCACGCTTTCTCAGTGGAGCTGGAAACTGCATCCCACCTCCTTAAAATTTATTGCTCCGCGAATGGCTTCGACTTCGGAAACGGCCACGGCCGCAAGCTGGCCAGCTTTCCAGGTCAATTTCACTGTTTTCTGGCCAGTGCTGAAGAAAGAAAGAAAGAAAGAAAGAAAGAAAGAAAGGAACGAAGAAAAAGAAGAAAAAAAAAACAGCATTCCTCTTCCCCATTCACCATCTCTGGTTTCATCTACCTTTAGGATCTCAATCTGTGCCCACGGACTTTGTTAAAGGAAGTTCAAAACATAAACACGACTGGAGATGATCTACAGCAGAATGCTCTCTGCCACACTGTTATGATCATTTGTCTGTCCGCCCCTTGGCGACGGATAGAGCAACGAAAAATACGTTTGATTAACAGGCTGCTCTGACTTCTCGACTGAAGGCAACCGTTTCGGATGTAGTGAGTGCATTGAGTTATCGCCATGTTTAACACGGCTCAGCGCTTAATGGTATGCTATTTGCTACTTTTCAGCGAAATCACCAGAGAATCTTAGTAGCTTCTGTAAATTCAGTTTGTGTTCATAACCATTTTTTGTTGCTGTTCTAAGTCTTTATGTGAGTGCCTAGTCTGCGGCGATTCCTTTCGCCTCTCACTCCTCCTCCTTACTCCATTTCTTCTTCTTCTCTTTTACTTGTGTTAGCAATCGTTGTTTTACTTCGCGTTAAAGGCGCTTTGAGTCGTTCCGTTACGTGATACATCTGGGTTCTTTCTGCTTCAATCCCATTTACGAGGACACATTATTATTGATTATGTAAAAATATATAAACACCACACCGAGAGAAACAAAAGCAGGCTGGCAGTTTTCTCCTAAAATAGACACCGCGCCTACCCGCTTCAAGAGAAGAGAGAGAAAAAAAAAGAAATAAGTGACGAGGAAGGAGGTAAAGAAAGAGAAAAAGGGAGAGAAAAGCACAGCACAGCACATCACAGTCACACGCAGAGTATGACGTCTGCAAACGACAGTCTAGTCCCACGGATGAGAACAATTCTAACGCACCTTTGTGAGCCTCATATCGAGTCGAAGCACGTCCTTTCGGAATCAGCGTACCATTCAGTGCGGTTCTAGCCAGATTAGGTTCCTGGAACTTGCTCGGCAGCACTCAGCGACAAGTGTGGATAGTTGTACATTCCAACAGCAATCGCTCAAGGATCTCGCTGTTGTGTCCACAAGGTGGGCACGAAGAGCTCGCGGCATGTCCTTGTTGGTGACGGCGATGTGCTACATTAACAGAGTCAATGCGTAAGTTGAGCAATAGAGACCCACTGCGGCGGGCTAAAGCACGGCCACAAATCGGTGTAGGGTACGATCCTTTGGCGACGCGTTCGTGCGGGTGTGATCGCTATAGGCGGCGTGTAGGGAGGTGAACGTCGTCGAATTCGCATAAAGTATCATCGGTGAAGTCAAGGTGGAGCGCTTACGCCGCCAGAGCATCAGGTGCCTCGTTTTTTTGAAATACTAATGTGCGATGGTATTCAAAGCAACATCATGCAACATCATGGTTCTTCCCTCAAATGTGATTTTATGGGTGATCTGACTTAACGTAAAAGAGGTAAGTCAGCGTTGGTGCTGGACAATCGGCTTAGGGATCCGCGGGAGTCGCTTGGAATAATAGCCTGTGCTAATTTCGAATTTTTGACAGTATACTTCAGGCGCTATACTGATGCTAAACAGTTCCGCAGGGGTCAATAATGCCGTACTATCTATTCGAATAGAACGCTGTCCTGCAAGCTCCGCGCAATAAAACGGAGCAGTTATACTGCCTTCGTGAACAGAGGAGTCTGTATAAACCTTGGCAAAATTCTAATGAGTGTCTTCTAGAAATGACGCTTGTCAGTTGGCGCAGACCTGCTGGGCATCCTGCTGTTTTATGCGTATTTAAAACCCCTTGAATACTAAAATGGACTAGCAGCGTAGCGTAGTTGTTTTCTCGCTCACGGGCCACGTCTTCTCCGGCACTTACAATTTCAAGGAAGGCAGACGTCATTTTCTCCATGCTCGACTCCAGTCTGTCCCGCAGAAGCTTAAGAAGCTTCCTGCCGCCGTGTGCCCGACAGAGGCGATCTATTTAATACATACTGCTAGCCTTATATGTAAGGCTGTAGCAGGGTCGGGACACAAATACAACTGTGAGAGTGGTATCAAACTTGATTAACAGTTTCCGTTAATAACAATTCCAAACAGTTTCTGTTAATAACAATTCCAAATATTGTGGACAAGTAATAAAGGCAGTACAGACACTTTCCTGCAAGTCATATAAATGTATGCAATTCATATACACAAAGGTAATAATAACACTGTAAACATAAAAAAGAAACCTTTTCACGAACAATCACTGGCATGAAAAACACTTGAAAAACACTGATATATACTTTTAATCTTTCAAGCTAAGGCAGTAGAGAAATATAATTAGTTAGTCTTGAGACAAACATATCACTTGAACTGCTACCAACGACGTGTTCTGGTAGTGCATTCCATTCTGTTGTTGCCTGTGGAAAAAATGAGAACTTAAATGTATCATTGCGGAATCTATACTCTTTCAAGTGTTTACTATGTTTTGTTCTAGTGGGCCTGGTCTCTGAGAACGACAGAAGTCGGCGGCTATTTCCGTTTACTTCATTATTTAAGAGCTGGAATGCGAACTTGAGTCGTAGAAGCTTTGCTCGTTTGTTTATTGTAAAAAGACCTGCTCTTGCAAGGAGTTCAGAAGGCGAATCACGGCGTCGATACTTGTTGTATACAAATCTAATTGCTTTTCTTTGTACTGCTTCTAATTTATCAATACATCTTTTCGTGTGTGGAAACCAAGCTATAATACCATATTCAAGAATTGAGCGAACTAATGATGTATATGCTAATAGTTTTGTACTTGGTGAAGCAGTCCGGAGTGACCGTTTTAGCGAGCAAAGAGAGGAAAAGGCTTTACATGAAATATATGACACCTGTTTATCCCATTTTAAGTCTGAGGAAATAATTACTCCGAGGTACTTGTATTGGTCAACTACTTTTAACGGTACTTGATCTATTACATAGGTGAACGACAGAGGCTTCTTTTTTCTTGATATTGTCATACAGACAGATTTATCTAGATTAATATTCATCTGCCATGATCGGCACCAGTTCGTAACGTTTCTAAGTGCATTGTTCAGAGTAACTTGGTCTGTAGTATTGTTGACTTCTTTATATATTATGCAATCGTCTGCGAACATGCGGACTGTCGCATCCGAGTTCTCAGCTAATTCATTAATAAAAATGAGGAAAAGAATAGGAGCTAGTACTGTGCCTTGCGGTACTCCTGATAGAACAGGTGAGTGTTCGGATGAGTAGCCGTTGCAGTGAGTATACTGGGTCCTGTCTGAAAGGTAATTTTTAATCCATTTTGTAACCTTGCAATTACCAAATAAGTTATCAAGTTTCCAGAACATGTCCGCTACTTCATGTGCTCCGATAAATTTATGATGTCGATGTAGTTTTTGTTGTCATTCGAATGAGCAGTTTCCTCTTATTCAATGGTTGCGAACAAAGATTACAGGTTTCAGAAAAGATGTGTTCTAAACACAAAATAAGCTCTGAACAAGGAGTCTGCTATGCTGCTGCTTAATTTATTTCGCTATTACTCCAATAGCACGTTTATATATAATTTTGTTTTGCTTGCTTTTGAACAATGTCTTAAGTAAGCCTCTGTCTTTTCTTAAAGCTTGAACCTGACGTTTCTCTTTTTTTTTCTCTCTCACTTTTTTTCATCCTTAATGCAAATATGTTCAGCATGACGTCCACCTATGGGAAATAAACCCAGTTCCTTTGATTCACTCACTGTTTGGTACTTTCGTAGCTAACTTGAAGCCAGAGTTGCATCCAGTAGAAAAGCCATCATCATTGATACTGCATCTGAAGTTCACTGCATGACAGGGCTACCAGTAGTTGTCCTCATATTTGTTTATTGGTAAACATGTTATGCAGTAAATATACCAGCTAGGCAAAATTCAAGCTCATATGAAGTTCAGTCTCCTTAATAAGACTTCACAAATTGACCCATCAAATATTTCATACCTTCAAGTTATGCGAACACAAGAACAAATCAAGCATAGTAAACATCTTACAGGATACAGATTTCACCGCAACCCCTTCATATTTTCACTCTTTGCACTGACTGTAAGTGAATGGATTCAACTCACGGAGGACATTGCTAGCAGTACCTTACTTAGCTCGTTTCTTTCAGCTTTTTTTAGTTCGATTTAGCACTTGCCTCATAGCACATTTTGTAGCTTTACAATTTTAAGGTTTTTCATGCCAATACCACGATGTGATTATGAGGCACGCCATAGTAGTGGGGGATTTTAGATTAATTTTTACCACCTGGGTGCTCCTTAACATGCACCTAATTCTCAGCACTCGAGTGTTTTCGCATTTTGCCCCAATTGAAATGCGGCTGCCGTAGCCGGAATCCAATCCACAAGTGCAGCAGTGCAAAGCCATAGCCGTAGCACTAATATACTTATTAGTGCTAGTTACCTGTTACATTCAAGCAAATTCAGAATGTAAGCTCAATGTGTTTTATCTCAGAATACCAATTATGTCTTTTCAACTATTTTAGATTGGTTGTTTGTTCTGCTTTCTTTTTTGCCTAGTTCCGTACCATTTTGTAATGACGAGTGACTTTTTGCCAACGCAGCAATATGTATTACACCTACCTCTCAACTTATTTTCTCGTCAACCCGACAACGATTGGGTTTGTAACCTGTGCTTTGACTCCCTGTTTCTAACCCCTTCAGTCACAAATTATGATCGACTGTGGATACAGGTCTGTGAAACATGCATAATTTAATGCCAGGTTGCTCAAGACTCCACTGAAAGCAAGTCAAGGTGGTAGAATAACTTTGTGCATTTTATGATGAGTCATTGTAATTACAGAGTAACTAAATATTTGGATCTCGTAAAGTCAGTCATGCTATGTTTCTTCTGTAAAGGGTTTATTAGAACTCGGAGCAGCGCAACAGTCAAACGAGACACAGCTTTGTTGTTGTTGTTGTTGTAGCCTATCACACCTGTGGCTCCTACCCACGGAGGGGGATTGGCCAAGAAATGGGTGGATTATTCCAAATTAATATGGAGGATACATTTCCGAATATCTATGAAATTAGTATTGAACAGCGTAGAGTTATATGTTAAAGTAAATCAACACAGCTTTGAAGCACGAGCGCCATTGCAAGCAAAAGCGCTGGACCCACTAGCGTCTGGGCCCACTAGAGCCGGACCCACTAGCGGCTCTCTTCGCTACAATTACCCCAGGAGTCATAAGGGAGCCATCCGGCGACCTAACAGCTCGTCAGGATGACAGGATCGTAGTATGGCTTGAGGCGGTCGACATGGACAATGTCTCGTCCATGACGGCGCTGGTCCGAAGACGGTTCAACTGGCTTGATGACATAATTCACGGGAGATGCGTGTTCGATGACGCGGTAAGGGCCTTCATACTTCGGGAGTAGTTACGATGAGAGGCCAGCAGGGGCGGTGAACGGGACAGAGAGCCATACAAGCGCGCCAAGAAGCAAGGTGACCACGGAAGTGGAGTCGCCGCGAGTGCTCTTCTGGTGCTCTTGGTCGTTGGAAGTAAAGGCACGTGTGAGGTCGCGGCATTCTTTGCCATGCCTTGCTGTGGCAGAAATAGGCGAGCCCTCGGATCCATCCGGCCGGTAAAGTAAAATTGTGTCGATGGTGTGCGACGGGTGCCGACCGTATAGTAAGAAAAAGGGCGAAAAGCCAGTGGGTGCTCTGAGTAGTGGTGTTGTACGCGTAGGTGACGAAGGGCAGAATGGGGTCCCAGTTCGTGTGGTCGGAGGCGACGTACATTGAAAGCATGTTGCCGAGCGTGCGGTTGAAGCATTCTGTGAGGTCATTGGTTTGGGGGTGGTACGCCGTAGTTGTGCGATGAATAGCGTGGCACTCTTTAAGAATGGCTTCAACCACTTCCGACAGGAAGACACGTCCGCAATCATTGAGCAATTCCTGGGGTGGACCATGCCGCAGGATGAATCGGCGAAGCAGGAATGAGGCAACATCGTGTGCTGTAGCTGCTGGGAGAGCAGCGGTTTCGGCGTATCGTGTGAGGTGATCCACTGCTACAATGGCCCAGCGGTTACCAGCCGACGTCAAGGGAAGTGGCCCATACAAATCAATTCCAATGCACCCAAACAGCCGGGTAGGGCAGGGTAGAAGCTGCAGACCAGCTGGCGATAACTGGGGTGAAGATTTTCAGCGCTGGCAGTCGGGGGCAGGAGCGAACGAACTGTTGAACGTACTTGTACATTTCTCGCCAGTAGTAGCGCTGTCAAAGGCGCTGGTAGGTTTTGAAAACTGCCGAGGTGTGCGCACTGTGGATCGGCGTGAAAGGATGCGCAGATTTCAGAGCGCAGACTATGAGGAACTACAAACAACCACTGGCCAACAATATACGATATAACTGCGATATAGTGTGCGATATAACTGCGTCGGTGAAGCAGATTGTCGCGAACCGTGAAATGGTGAGCCAGACGATGCAACGTACGAGTGGTTGACTGCAGTGATGGGTCAGCAAGCAAGTCTATAATCAAGGCAATCCACAGGTCCTTGCGCTGCTCAGAAGCGATAGTCTCAAGGTCGTTTGAAGAAACAGCGAGCTGGGATAGTGAGCAGCAGGTATTATCGTCAGGCAAGGGAGAGCATGACAGGGCGTCGGCGTCGAAATGTTACACGTTACACATGTTACAATGTACAGCACGCGGATATCGTAGTCCTGCAGGCGAAGTGCCCAGTGGGCAAGACGACCTGAAGGATTATAGGAACATAGTGCATGGAACATAGTGCATGGTGGTCTGTGACGACATCAAATGGGCGGCCATACAAATAAGGCCGGAACTTAGTAAGAGCCCAGATGATCGCCAGACATTCGTTTTCCGTGACAGTGCAGTTGGTCTCGGCTTTCGTAAGGGTGCGACTGGCATAGGCCACAACATGTTCAGGAAAACCAGGTTTGCGCTGCCCAAGGAGAGCGCAAACCGTCGGGCCGTTGGGTCATAATGGTGCGAAATTGGGGGAGTCGTCAGCAAACGACGGAGATTTGTGAACGCTTCCTTGCACTCTGACGACCACGAATGAAGGGGTCCGTTGCTTCCAAGGAGCTTCGTCAGAGGTGATATGATGGCGGCGAAATTTCGAATGAAGCGTCGGAAGTAGGAACACAAACCTACGAAACTTCGCAGTTCTTTGATAGACGTAGGTTTAGGGAATTCGGCACGAAGCTTGGCTGGATCGGGGAGAATTCCATCCTTGGAAATGACGTAACCCAGTATCGTCAGCTGCCGCGCTGCAAATCGGCACTTCTTGAAATTTAGTTGTAGGCCAAACACGTCTCAAACACGTCAAAACACGCCGGAGGCGTTGAAGGTGCGTGGAGAAGTCCGGAGCAAAAACAACGACGTCATCAAGGTAGCACAAGCACGTGTGCCATTTCAAGTCGTGCAGAACGGTATCCATCATGTGCTCAAAAGTTGCTGGCGCATTACAAAGTCCAAACGGCATGACATTAAATTCGTATAAGCCGTCGGGCGTGACAAAGGCTGTCCTCGGTCAATCGTCATCTGCCATAGGTCCTTGCCAATACTCTGAGTACAGATCGAGAGATTAAAAAAGTTCTGTTCCTTGTAGGCTGTCAATAGCGTCGTCAATTCGTGGAAGCGGGTAAACGTCCTTACGTGTGATCTTGTTGAGGCGCCGCCAGTCCACACAAAACCGAACAGAACCATCTTTCTTCATAAGAAGGATGACGGGAGATGCCCATAGACTGTGGGAAAGTCGGATCACTTCGTGGCGGAGCATATCGGCCACTTGTTCATTAATTGCGCGACATTCTGTAGCCGATACACGATATGGGCGTTGCCGCAATGGCGATTGAGAGCCAGTATCAATGTGGTGCGTAACAGTTGAGGTCCGGCCCAGGGAAGGTTGCCTGACGTTGAAAGAAGTACGAAATTCTTGTAAGATGAACAGAAGCTGTGATCGCTGGGCCGGTGTAAGGTCATCGGCAATAGAAGAATCGAACACATCTATGGGCAATGGATCAGCCGTAGAAATCGAGCTGATCGTACTGTAACGGGCACAGTATGTGTCTTCGGGAACGTCCATAATTTGTACGTCTTCAATAGCTTGGACACTGCCCAGACATTCTCCTCGGAGTAGCAGCACAGGGTACGGGAATGGGTTACAAATAAATATAGCACTCGAGCCCTGTGTGATGTTCACCGTCGCAAAAGGTAGCAGTAGACCTTTTCGAGTGGAAAAGCGGCCAGACGGAGAAAGTAGTGCGACGGCGTCGGAGAGGCTGCTGCAGTACATAGAGACAACCACTGATGAGTTGGGAGGAACGGTGGTGTCGTGTCTGACGAGTAGTTTGTTGGGAAGAGAAGCATTGTCGGCGAGCATCAAATCTGAGAGCGGCGACAGTTCTAGCTCGGCCCGTGCGCAATGAATGACGGCATTGTGGTGGCGGGAGTGAAAATCCCAGCCGAGGATAACGTCATGGGAGCACGACGAAATGACAATAAATTCGATGGCATATACAAGGTGCTCAATGACAACACGAGCTGTGCACGCCACCAACGGGTGAATACGTTGTGAGCTGGCTGTGCCGAGGGAGAGTCCATTAAGGGGCATCGTGACTTTCCGAATCAAGCGACAAAGTTTTGCGTCGATAACTGTTATGGCGGCTCCGGTGTCCACGAGTGCAGGTGTGTGAACACCATCAACAAACACATCTATCACATTCGTCGGGCTACCCTGTGGACTTTCGCGTTTCGCTGGTGGCGACAGTCAAACGAGACACAGCTTTCAAGCACGAGCGCCGTTGTGAGCAAAAGCACTGGACCCACTAGCGTCTGGGCCCTTAGAGCCGGACCCACTAGTGTCTCTTCGCTATACTTCATAAAGAGGATTGAATCACCCACTCGAATTACATGCATTATTTATTGGCAGCAAGCATTTCAAGAAAAAAAGAAAAATATTTTGACGTTGCTACCGCCATGCCGCATCTCAAACTGCCACGTAAAGCATGGTAGTGCCTTCACCAAAGTGGTACTCTGTAACGATACATATCACTCAGAAGTAAATTGGAAGTAATTTAGGTTAGCTGAATGTTCAACTTATCCTAAGCTTAATGTTTGTGCTCTATTCCTTGCTGCCACTGCACAGAAATGGCAAAAATAGGTCGTGTCCACAAATGTGGACGCCATGGCTGAAGGGCCTAAACTTTGGGAATACTTTTTCTGTTCGTATATTGTGTCTCGATACCTGCTGAAGCCTTTATAAAGGCTAGAGCAGTGCGGCTAAATAAATTGCATAAATTACAGAGTTCGGAACTGAGCTGTGGAGAGGCTGCGGCGTCTTGTCCAAGCTGGAAAAGTCGGTTGCAGTGCCTAGGACATCCGAGTCCCTGTGCTTCGCACTTCAGCTCATTGCCGTCTTCGGAAAGCTTGAACCGATGTTTGCATCGCTTCACAACGACAGTCGTGTGCTGAAGGCCTTGAGTAGACTGGGTGAAAACGCCAATGAGAATGAACAGATATCGTACCTGAAAGCAGTGACGTCCTTCCTTAGTCACCAATCTGGGCGGGCCTGGTGCATCGAACAAGGTATGTAGCATGGTGAAATCTTGGCTTGACTTACCTGGCTTTAACTGGGCTGGTATAATGTAAGGATTCCTTTCACTCTTTTTTTTTATCATCCACTGTTCATGACCGGCCGATTGTGATTATAAGCGGAGCACTGCTCAGACTGCTGATGAAGCGTTAAATGGAATAGCATTGGAATAGAATCGCTATTTTATTCCAGCCCTGGCTTACTTGGCTAGTTTGCCTGGCTTTAGCTTGATTTGCTTTCCTTCTACTGGTTTGCATGACTTTAGCTGATTTACCAGGCTTTAGTTTGATTTACCTGGTTTGTTCGACTTTAGTTGATTTAACAGGCTTTAGCTTGATTTACCTGGTTTTCTTGACTTAAGCTGATTTACTTGGCTTTAACTTATATACCTGGCTTCAGCACAATTTTCATTGCTGTATGTGGTTTATTTGACTTTAGCTCATTTACCTGGCTTTAGCTAGTTTGCCTGGCTTTAGCTTGATTTATTTGGCTTTATCTGAATTGGCTGGATAAGTTTAGTTATTGGCAACAGTGTCAGGTTTCTTTTTAAATGAGGAACATGAGGAACGCCGAGCAGAGTTGCCTACACTTTGTGACAGAGCCAAAATACATCGTCTGAATTTCTTTTATTAATTGTTAAACGGTCACATTAAAACCTACGCCACAGCCTTCGCTACTGCTAAAGAAAAAGTGAAAACGCACCAGAAACATGACCAAATGTTTAAAGAATATTTTTGTAAAAACAATATATTCCGTTTTTCATTTCTTCCTCAAGTAATAAGGGAATGGAATGCCCACTTACTGTAGCCCAGACATTAGAAAGGTTTCTAGAAAGAATTGAGGATATCATCCTGGAGCTTCCAAGCTCCTAATACTAATCCATTTGCGTCCATTTGTAGGCTTTGCATTGAACGTTTCTGTTCTTCTTCTGTTCTGTATTCTCATTTGAAACCACTGTGTACTAATGTTTGTATATTATATGTATATGTATTACAAATGTTCCCTTGAAAGTATACATAAGCGACAGTTGTGCATGATTATGAAATTTTTGCTTGAGTGAGTTGTTTCCTATGCTTTTGTAATGTTTTGTTCCCACTCCTGTAACAATCCTCGCGAGAGGATTGACAGTACTTTGAAATAAATAAATAAATAAAAATTATTATATTTGGCAGCGAGACAACTGCATCCAATGTTGTCACTTGGGACACTAAACTGAATTTGGGCTTTCAATGCTTGCTTGTGTGCGCAAGATATGATAACTAGATATGATAATAGTATTTGCATATTGTTACGTGTAGAAAAGGGAGGTTAAGTAGGCTCATTGCCCCCCCCCCCCCCCCCAATCTATTCAACTACTGTTTTCATGTTGCGGGTGTGCTGATGGGCATCAACAAAATGAGTGGCAGAAATGTTATGGCATAATGAATCCTGGTCGCTTTAGTGAGGCTTCCTGCAGAGAGTGTTACCATACGGAGATCAGAAACTTGTTCATAAGGCGGATGTTCAGCAGTGCAACCTCTCTTTATGACCTTCTAAAAAAAAGAAAAAAAAAAGAGGTTTTCACGTTTCAGGTGTCTCGTCGAAGGTGTTCCAGTGTCTTCAGCATCCTAGCATCCTTGTCCAGCGCTTGGCTGCCACATTTTTTGTTAAACTCCTGAAGTCACACCTCAGGGAAGGTGACTGCGAGAAGGTTACAACATTTGTAAACAAGATCTTGACAGAGGAGCTACCACCGATACAGCGTAGAAAGCAAGTACCACTTATACCGTCTTCGATTGGCACTTGAAAATAACTGCCATGTTTGCATGCATTTGACATTGTCAGGATTGAACTTGATAAAAATAAGGTGCGTACAGTTGTGTTCAATATGAGCCGCAACACAAGTGCTCGCAGTTGAAGAAGGGGCTCCAAGTCTACACGGCAGCGCTAACATACGGAACATCTAAACATTGTTACTGGTACTATTTGCTAGACCAATTTTTCATATTTCAGCACCACCGTGCAGTCTCGGAGCCCTTTTGAACATGAGCAATGTGTTGCAGCTCGTATTGAACATGACTGTACATCACACTGAATTCGTAGCATGTTTCAAAGATAGTGGAAGCATTTTTTTTTCTAGGCTATGAATATATGTCTTATAAGAATGCAGCAAGTGGGCTTTCACACGTGTCTAATTCAACACAACCAAGATGCCCTGTTTCGCGGTCGCATAAAAATATCCACAATGTATTCCTCCCTCCCAACGTACCACCATCAATTTCACGGCTAGTTCAAGCGCAAGCTGAATTGTCTTTGTTGTTGGGGGTTGTGATGTAAAGTGAAGACATTCTTCCCGAACTTTATGTAAGGTTTACTAAGGCGAACAGACTGGTGTTAAAGCTTTTGAATTTAGGCTACCGTCCACCAGAGTACAGCTAAAGTATTTAATGAGAAAGCTCTGTGGCTTCCTGAGGTGCTCACAGTTAACGAAACATGTTGCAAGATTCAAGCTGTTAACACCAACATAAGTGTAGGAAGTCGGTCACGTGGTACAAATGTGTAAACAGGGTGTTTCAGCGAACACTTTCAACATTTATTTAAGGTTGCCTGTGGCAGATAGCCCAATTCTAGTTAATGAGCTGGTCTACTCGAAGAGGCGGACATTACTCGCACAAAAAATTGAAATGCATAATTGACTAATTAACAAAAATTCACTAATTAAGTTTTTAACTAATTACCTGATGGCCCATATTGCAATTTACAAATTGTAGCCGAGGAGTTCGCAAGGCGGATCCACTTGGAATTAATTCTCGGGATGACACCAGTTTCGAGATATCCTTGAACTTTGCGGAGCAATGCATTGGCGTTCCAGTTAATTTCGTGCTTCAATGCATAAAGCAATGTTTTGTTAAGAAACTAACTGGAACGCCAATGCATTTATCCACAAAGTTCGGGAATTAATATCTCGAAACTGCTGTCATCCCGAGAATTAATTCCAAGTGGATCCGCCTTGCGAACTCCCCGGCTACAATTTGTAAATTGCAATATGGGCCATCAGGTAATTAGTTAGAAACATAATCAGTGAATGTTTGTTAAATAGTCGATTATGCATTTCAATTTTTCGTGCAAGTAATGTCCGCCTCTTCGAGTAGACCAGCTCATGAACTAGAATTGTGCCACAGAATTGTGCCACAATTGGCCACAGGCAACCTTTAAGAATTTTTGAAAGTGTCCGCTGAAACACCCTGTATATATATATATATATATATATATATATATATGAGAGGCAGGATGTGTGTCGAGTGCGCTCCTGAACAACACTTTGCAATGCGGTGAATGCGATTTAGATCATGGATCCAGGACGTCAAAGAGGTGCGACATAATGCTAATGCATTTCTCTGGCATTTACTGCTAAATCGCCACTGAATTTCTTTATTGCTGTAGAATGTTGTTCCTGCTTTATATTTTGTTCTTGTCCGAAACCCCTTTCTGTAAGCACGCTGCTAATGATCTTGAGCAAGATCGCAGTACCAAGAAATATGAATAAAATAAGTCCAGCCAGGACTAACTGGCACTGATGTCCCTAGTGGCTGCATTTCTTTTTGACAAAAGGCTGTACTTCGATAATTGAGTTTTTATATTCCCTGCTGTCACGACAGTGGGAGCTTTTAGTGCAGCTATTTGTTTGGTGTATGAGCATTATTTAACCGTATTGCCCACTTTTGGTTATATCTGGTATGTCTAGTTTTCTAACTGTAGTTTTTTACCTTTCAGGTGCTTGCACGTAGTTCGTTCCTTACTTGAAAACAACCCACAACTTAGCAAAAAGCTTTGCTCCGAGTTTGATGTCCACCGGCGCCTTCTTGCTTGCTGTGTTGCGTGGATGGCGACCTCTGAAGCAGTCATATCAGCAGCTGCAGTTGTCCTCGTCAAGCTAGCATCTGATATGCAGTTCGTAAAATAAAATCTTTGTTTCTTTTTATTTCAACATATGGCTTTGGTTTAGGGCATCCAGTTATCGCAGTTAGGCTTGCGTAAATGCGAAATAATTTTATTTCGGGATGTTCAGCTAAATGTAGAAGCATGTAAATTCAGTGTAGGATATCGCCTAGCTTTTCAGTTCTGGTTGTGCCATCGATGAAATTTGTTGCATAGTGTTAGCGCTTTTTGTGTATTGTGTCAGTGAGAAGCAAATCGTAACTCTAGATCAGAATGATTATAATATACAAAGCCACATTAAGCAATGCATGTGTGCATAACCAGGAAATTTTGCTTAGTCAATATGACATTCCTTTTATTTACTATAATAACCTCATCTGTGCCTTGAATGAGCTGGGTTCGTCCACGCATTTCTGGTAAAAATGAGTAAGAATGAGCTGAGTTCGTCAAACAGAACTTTACATTTTATAGCAATGCCATAGACAAGCCTAGTTTTGTTTCGGTGTTGTGCTTTTGATGATAGCAGCACACAATCTATAGGACAGTGCAAGCAGAAGCGAATTTATTCTTTCTGAGAGGGTAAAGCATGTTGGCAAGTAGCGTCTTCAGAAATAGTTCGGCCACTTTTGGTCAAACTTCGGGATAATAGCGTGTCGCAGAAGGGGTTAAATTTCGAACATGAAAGCTCTCTACGAGCTGTTTGCTTCACTTGTTACAAAAGCACCATCTAAGGTGCCCCTGCTTACAAAATCCAAGGCAAAGTGTTTTTTGCTTAACGCTTCAGGGAGAACACTAAAGCACAATCAAATATTTTTTAATGTAAGAAAACACCCGGTAGCCTCTTTTCAATGCAGCTGTGTTCACGACATGCAGTCCTTCTAATTTCCTGTACAAATTAAGGTAGTGAAAGTTACCTCTGCAGACTCACGATAAAAGAATTATGTGCAGTAATTGTCAGTCACATTCCAAAAGAACTTCTTCTTGGGCAAGTTGGTGCTGATATTTCCTAGGTGAACTTGTCTGTGGCGCGAAATGCATTTTGTGAAAAGGGGACAGAAGAGAAGAGACAGTGAAGCGCCAAGCTTCACTTGGCGCTTTACTGTCTCTTGTTTGGGTCATAACATGTTTGGTCATAACAGTCACATGTTTGGGTCATAACATTTAACACTGCTTTTTTCTTATCCACCAGGGATGTCGGCTTCTTTGAAGAAGCCCTGGATTTGTTGAGCAGATACAAGTTTGTCAGCATCAATTTTGCAGCCAGCTTTATTACTGATAGGCAAGTTCTTTTCACCTACAGTTGTTCACTGAAGGCGTCTGTTCACCATATCAGCCCATTCTTCACGCATGAGTACAGTTGCTGAGTGACTTTACATTTTATGAACGTTGTAAAGGTGAACTTTAGTTGCATCTCTACCATATGCCATTGTGGGTAGTGAAGACCTTGGTGTTAATATTTCAGACCGTGTTGACCCCTTAGCATTCAGTGCAGTTTTATTAATTAAATTGGGATTCTCGTAATACAGCCAAGTCTTTGTATGGACGTGTATAAGTCAATTATATTTTAAGTGAATGTCTTTTACGAGTCAATTTATGTTGCAGTGTTATCGCTCAGCACAAGACGCGTCTTTCTGTATCTGGAAGTTTCTTGAGTCTTATCGCTGGTTGTACTCATTGTCTGTTGTCACGGAACCTTGTGGTATGTGCGACACGAATTGTGTAGTACTTTGTGGAAGGCATGCGAGCACCAGTGGACGAGTCATGTATTCGACAAGTCATGTATAAAAGCTGACGTGCTTGACCTGCCGATCAGATTTCGCCGATCGCCGAATGTGCTCGTCGCTGTCGTTGTGCTTCGAGTGTCACTTGCTTTTGTGCGCAAAGGTTCGCCCCATAAAAAGTTAGCTTCGTGATTCACACTTTTGCTACTGCACACCTGCCAACTCTCCCGATTTGTCCGGGAGCCTCCCGAATTTTTCTCGCATCTCCCGATTGTACAACGCGACCTCAAATCTCCCGAAAAGTGGCCGCCACTTTTTTTTTCTTTTCCGGCCAGTCATATAACCATGCGAAAAAGTGGCGCTGGAGCAGTTTGCCACCAGCATGCACCGTGAATCCTGGTAGCGGCCGCCGGCACCACCCTGCTACTTCTAGTACACTGTAACACTACCACCATGAACGCGAGCAGCCGACAGGTGCTGCCGTATTGGATTTTCCGGATTAGCTCGTTTCAGGCTGGGTCAAGCGTTTTTTCCGACCGGGAGTTCGCTAGGCTTCAGTTGGCTTTGTCAGGTTATCGAGTGAAGTGCGAATGCCCAACTACTCTGTTTCCCTGAGTTTAGTTGGAACGATCGATGGCACTTTCAAAAGCCAAGAATCGGTACCGTATTTTCCGGTCTATAACTCGCACTTTTGTATAAGATGCACTCCTTTCAAAACGGCAGTTTTGCACCGGTGTATGAGACGCAGCCGTTCGTTTGGTAAGCGATTTAAAAAAATTAGTGACGTTTCACTCCGTAAACGCGGGTCATGCTCAAGCATATGAGTGCCATATATTTCCACTCCAGGCGCATTTCTGCCGTCGTGGCTGCCGCGATGTTCCGTATAAAGTCCAAGAGCGATAACATCGTCCCCGCGCGCCGTATGCTGTATGCGCGAGTGAAAGCGTACCACGGTGAGCCGAATCGCGCACAAGAGAGGAAAGCGGGAAGGCGCGCTAGCGTGGAAGGCAGGGGGGGTCGCGGCTTGTACTCAGGTAGCAACTGCGTAGTTTGCGCAGCGGCGTGTACTGTATCTTGATAGCGATCTGCAGATGCGACGACTTCGGGGTCGGTCTACTCGCAGTCATCGTGCTGCCGCTTGCGTTGCTGCTTCGTCCTCGCACGGCGCTCGGGAACTCGATCACGAGAAGAACCTGGCACCTCGATATCCGCCACAGAACCTGGAGCAGTTAAGTCAACCAGTGCGCTTCGCGTGGCCATAACATCAAATACAATTTTGATGGCAGTTTTTCCGAAAAAAAAAACGTACATAAGTCGCACCGTTCTATAAGACGCACTGATGAAAAATTCAGAAAAAAAAACCCGCGTCATATACATGGGAAAATATGGTATGTGCAAGTATTTCTGACATCATACACGACTGAGTTTCTGTGCTTTGTCACTTCGCGGAGTCGTGACAAGTATGGACTCTGTACCACGTGTGCCATTTCGCACGGCGGCAACATTTTTTTTTGGGGGGGGGGAATGAAAACGTTTTTGAACCCCCCTCTTCCTCCTCGCTGGCAGGTTGGCAGGTATGCTACTGCGTTCTTCACCATCATTACAATGTGTGACAATATGATGGGCACGAATGTAACAAAGTAAAGAAAAAAACAGTGTTTATTGCTGGTATCAGCATGTTACAATGTATACTTCCTAGAAGATATGGGGGGACGTGTACAATAGACTGCCATCCATGGGCCATTGCACCCCTTGTAACGTCATCACTAACACTGCCTAAGGCTTTGGAAAAAGAGCAAGGCTTTGAAAAGCCACAGGAGACCGAGCAAGCGATCTGTTATGCGATATTGGAAGTTTCCTGCTGAATATTTGACCTGCATGTCGACAGCAGTTTTTTCTAGATTGTAAACTATTTCTTGCGATGTTCAAAAAGCGTTCCGAAGAAAACAACACAAAATGATTGTCCGGAAGGCAGTGCAGGCTGCTTCAAGTAACTTCAGTGATATTGTCTAAACTTGATTTGGTTATTTCCTGCATGTACCCATGACCCCTTCAGCGCCAGTATTCGGCCATGCATCAGCAAGGAAACTGAACTAAAGATTGCAGAAATCCTGACGGGTCCAATAGCCGCAAAGGAGTCTGAGCTTGGAGACAAGCTGTTGGTGCGAGCAGCTTGGGCGTTGAGAGGAGCGCTGCCACACTTTGTCCACCCGGTATGTGTAGACAAGATGACTTTCTTTTTTCGTTGAACTGTGTAATCTCCTGTGAAATAGCTTACCTAGAAATCTTAAAGTGCTCCTGAACCATTTTGAGCTTGCCAATTTGTTGTATATAGTGCTAGCTGTGTACCTGTCTGCAGTAGCTCAGTGGCCCCTCTAGGCTGCTGGTTCAATCCCAGCTGCTGTGGCCGTATTTTGATGGAGGCAGAATGAAAAAAAATAAAAATAAACGCTCGTGTTACTTAAATTAGGGGCACGAGAAAGAAGCAAAGAACCCCAGGTGGTCAAACTCCCCACTCCGGCGTGCCTCATAATTAGATTGTGGTTTTGACATGTAAAGCTCCAGAATTGAAATTTTTTTTGTTTAGCGAGTCTACTAATGAACAAACAGCCACAAAATTTCTTTGAAATGGTGCCGCATTAGCCTAGTGACAGGCATTTGATGAACGACTAATTGGATGCTGGTATTTCTCGCTTCCCCTGTGACATGTAGCGT
>NW_023605919.1:0-21929 GCF_013339745.2 Dermacentor silvarum
TAAGTAGAGTAGAAAGCACTTCTTTGCCTGTTTGGGAAATAAGTTGCCCTATTATTACGCCAGTGAGGACGCCAACGTCCTATTCGAAAATAATAAACACGAGGACATCCATTCCGGAAAAAGACATGTTTGTGTTATATGTTCTGGGAAGCTGCAAAGCATCAGCTTCACGACGCAGACTTCTTGCGCGAGCAGTAACTTTTTTGGGTATGTCAGCACAATGTGTTTACTTCCCGGCAGTCCTGCCAGGCATCTAACGCTGCGAGACAACTACGCCTCGCCATAATCATATGTGAGAAATAGGGGTGCGTCACAATTCCGCGAAGTACCAGGCAATTATCGTTTGTTATGGCTTGTTTGCTTTGTGCATCCGCATGATGGTCGAAGCTTTCGAAAATGGAGCGAAACGTTTTTTTTTCAGGGCGACAGCTATATGAGAAAAAAGTTTTGTTTCTCCTGAGGCCTAACACTTTGACCTCCGCGGTAACACCCGCGAATAATGCATAGACCGCTTTTGACGTCATGCTGGCGCTCTGCTCGTGCATTGCGGATATTTCTTCTTCAATAACCCACGCACAAGAATGAGTACTCGTATAGTATTTACTGTGCCTTCGTTTAATTTTCACTGGCGAGCTACAGTTTCTCTATTGCCGATCAACAATTGTTGACACTAGCGTATACGTTATTACACATGATGACGTTTTAGTATACCAAGTGAATGAGTCGCGAGTTTCCGGCACTTCTTGTTTTTGTGGGTGACCACGATGACATGACATCACATTAGACGCCAACAGCCCGAGCCCCTAAGGTGCCGCGCAGTTGAAAAAAAAATGAAATGTGCCGTTCAGCAATGAAAAAAAGGTGCCTAAGTTTTCTGCGATATTCAGTGGAATCAACAAGGATTCCTCAAGGATCGAAACTCGACGCCTTAGCAGGCTGCGCCACAAATCCGGTGGGTATGCGTCGCTTCCCAATGAGCCTCTCGCCAAATTGGGTCACTGAGTTAGTTCCACTGAGAAATCGAGGGAACCATTCTCAGTATTCGCATGCACCGGCGCCTGACGCTCCTCTTCTCGAAGACCGCGCGCAGACTTCTCGGCAGTGCCACGTGGTGGTGCAACGCGTTGTGAAAAAAATGTGAGCGAGGAGCCTGGTTGCCGCATGACCCATTACTGAGCGTTCGCACGCACCGGCGCGACTAGCATATCCAAGGCAAAGGTAAGGCTTCGCGGCGGCGGAGCTGGATGACGCGGAGTGTTGTTAGGGAAGCGGGACACGCCTCGTAGATAACTTGTATTGAAGGTGTCAATACGTTGCGTCTGTACATTGTTTCAATGCTAAGTGTATTACAGTCGACAATCAACCCGAGATGGTTTCTGTCGTGTTTTAATTTGTTAACATTCTTAGAATATTTCACGAACAGTCCTGGCGTTATCTATCTGTCTATTTATATATCTATCTATCTATCAATATATTCATCTATCAATGTATTCATCCATCAATATATCCATCTATCATTATATCCACCTATCCGTCCGTCCGTCCGTCTGTCTGTCTATCGGTGGGTCGGTCAGTCGGTCGGTCTGTGTGTGTGTGTGTGTCTGTCTGTGTTTAGAGCTAACCGCTTTTCCTCCTTACTGGTGACTGAATAGTCTGTGGTCCAATGGTCAGAGCAATGGGCTGCTGTGCCGAGGGTTCTCTGTTCCATCGTTTATTCCACGGTCCTTAACTTCTCGACCTACTAAATTTATGGCTCATATGTTAGCACCAGCAGAATCCAATGATTGTACACTTTCTTTTCAACGACAGTGGTAAGCTCCAAATCAGGAATTTTAATGCAGACCGTATGCACTCCAACCCATTTTATTGTTTTATAAATATCATTCTCAGGATCAGGGTCTCAGTATCAGGGTCTCGGGGATCAGTATTTTGACCTAGATAAACAAACTCCTGCACGGACTGTAGAGGCTGACTGGCGATCATGAATTTTTGTTACCTTGCCAGGCTATTGAACAATATTGTCTAATTAACTGGTAATACGACGTATAATACGATGCTTATATCGAAATAGTGTCTTCTAGATGGCTCGCGTTTTATATTTTAAGGCGGCATAAACAAGTAATTATTGGAGAATACATAATTAAAGGAGAATAAAATTGGGTTGGAGTGCAAATGGCAGGCATGGCCAAAACATGAATGGGATCTTACCACTGTCATTGAAAAGAAAAGTGTACAATCACTGAATTCTATCGATGCTAACATATCAGGCATAAACTTAGAGGTTAACAAAGAAGTTCGAGAACAAGTTAAGGACCGCACAACGAACGATGGAACAGAAAATGTTAGGCCTAACGTTAAGAGACAGGAAGAGATCGGTGTGTATCAGAGAAGAAACGGGGATAGCCGATGTTCTAGTTGACATTAGGTCGAAGAAATGGAGCTGGGCAGGCCATGTATTGCGTAGGATCGATAACCGGTGGACCATTAGAGTTACAGAATAAACACCTAGAGAAGGGAAGCACAGTCGAGGACGGCAGAAAACTAGATGGGGTGATGAAGTTAGGATAGTTACAGGCGCTAGTTGGAATCGTCTAGCGCAAGACAGGGGTGAGTGGAAAACACGGGGAGAGGCCTTCGTCCTGCAGTGGACATGAATAGGCTGATGATGATGATGATGATGATGATGATGATGATGAAACAAGTACAATAGTCGCGCTCCCCCATGAGAGCATGCCAGCTATGAGATGTGGAGGCGAATGATAAGATAGCTTGATTGCATTCATTTGCTGGCGTCGTGGCCGGAATTTCTGTTTACAGCAACCAGTAGCCACTTTTACCGAATGGTGACACACTGTCATCGCTTACCAAATTTTGACACGAGGTGTTTTCTGTTTGCAAGGAATGAGATTCTATTTTTAATTGCAATCTTGAGCCACTTGTCAATGATCATGGCGCTATACTTTGTCTCTTGTCAATATTTCCAAGTACCGATGTCTTGTGAAGCAGTATGAGCCTTCGGATAGAAGGTGAAGAAGCGGATGGAGGTAAATAAATGAGGATGAACTTAAAATAAAATGGAGATTAGATGGACGCCAGGTCCAAAGTAAAGCTTTAATTTTATTGTGTTCTCTTAACCAAGAACACTACATTATTTCGGCGCAGGCGACAGTGGACTCCATGATGTGGGTGACATTTTTTCTTGAGGAGACCTCCGTAGAGATTAACCAGCGGTGAAACTACCTCGTGAACTTAACTCAGGAGAACTCGTGAACCTGGTTTTCGAGAAGGCTTTCATTCACACTGCTGAACTACGTCCGAACGGTGCTATGAGAGTGAACTTGCGTCTGCCGACCTTCAACGAGTTAGTTCTTCAACCGATTGGTCAAAAGGACTCTGGATCACAGTCTACGACGGATGAGGTGAGCCTCGGTTGAAAGCTCTTTAGATACAACAGGAACAGATTGTGCAGCAGAACCATCTGGTGACATTGCTTATTACATCGCTAAACGCCGAGAAGCCGGTGACTGAATTTGTATAGCCAGATGCGTTTGACGGCATGTCCTCAAGCCCAGAAAGTTGGCTTGAATTTTATGATTATGCTGCTAGGAAGAACAAGTGGCACTCTGATGACAACAAGATTACTAACATACGTATTTACTTGAGAGGGGTTGCACGCAAGTGGTAGGAGCTGCACATTATTAAAGATAACTCTTGGAGCCAATGGAAGGAAACAGGCTTGATGACTTTCCGAAGCAACCTTGTACAAAGATGGGACTCCGCGCTTATTTCAAATTTAAGCAGGGCTCCCTGGTCGAGTATTTCCTTGAGAAACGCCCCCTTTTAAAGCTGGCCGAGCCCATGCTTCCATCTTCCGCCGTAATAGCCCTAATAACGCATGGACTGCACGCTGAAGTGCTGAAGATAATACAAGTACGATCAACTTAAACTATAGAGGAGCTCCTGGAGTGCCTTCGGCACATACCATCTACTTCAGTAGAAAAAATAACTTAACCCAAGCTCTCGCTTCAGACGGACTGACGTGCAAGAACAGAGCCACCTTGGAAGCAGCATAGAGAATTTGGGTTGGCGCGCTACCACAGGTCGGGTTACCAATGTCGACAACGACGTTGATGAGTTTTCGCCAACAAACAAACAAATAAACAAGGGTGATCTATCCGACTTGATGACCACAACTTAGACTGTTTATCTAACTTCCTCCAGCCTACTTGACACTGTCGTCAAAGTGGGAAACAGACTTATGATGGCTTTGGTGGACAGTAGCGCTTCTTTTTCTATAATAAATGCCAAGGTGGTGGATGCAATTCACCTCCGTCGTGGAAGAGTGCTATGGGTACAAGGTTACGATGGAAAGGGGACATTGCATAATCAGTGGGTCTCGGTAAACATTGAGTTCCAAGGTCATAAAGTATAGAGTGAAGTATTGGTGCGAGAGGGTGTGACGTACGATTTTCTGCTACACAGACCACATACCAAGAAACTGAAAATCGACATATACTGGAATGATGCAGATTTAGTTGAAGGACTGCCAAGGTACGAGACACAGCAGGGTAGACAAGATAACCTAGGAGTTGTCAAGTGCACAGAGGCAATTTCAACGACCTACCCTGAACTTGTATGCGTAGGAAGCTATGCACAAGCGATGTGGTCACACAAGGTCCCTTTCGAACTAACTGTCAAGACCGTCATCCACAAATCAACTTATAACGTGTCAAAAGAGCAAAATATATGGTTGAGGAAAGCATTTCAGGAGATTCTAGGCGTCAATATAATCCGACCTTCAGTGTTACGCTTCGCCTCTCCCATAATAATTGCACCAAAAGAAGAGGGGACTTCCAGACTGTGCAGACTACAGGGCTCTCGATCGCCAGACCGAACTTATACCATTTCGCATGCCGAAGATAGATACGATTATAGATAAGACAGGTGGTCGCCAACATTCTATCACGTATTGACTTGTGCTATGTATTTTGGCAGATCCCGCTGACCGAAGAAAGAAAAATGTACACTGCTTTCATCACGCCCTTTAATCTGTATGAGTATAACCAACTTCGTTTCAGCTGGAAGAACTCGCCAGCCTGGTTCCAGAAGATTATGAACGAAGTCGTGATGCCTTTCCTACGTGTATTTTGTAACGTGTACATAGAGGACATTATTGTCTTCTCCGAAACAGAGGCTGAGCATCAGTAATACCTGTCTCAGGTATTAAATGCCTTGAGCTTAGCACACCTCAAGGTTAAGTTGAAGAAAAGTGCATTCTTTCAAAGAAAAGTTGTCGTTCTTGCAAGAGTATTTGTTGGGACTACCAAAATCACTTAACAAGAGTCCGTCGAGAGGATCTACCAACTTGTAAAGCCATATGATGTCCACTCATTGCGCGGGTTTTTGAGATTAACAGGACATTTCAGACGTTTCATAAACAAAATTTTGCCATCCAAAGTAGATGCCTTACGCGCCTAACGCAGAAAGAAGTTCCATTTCAGTGGAATGTCGAATGTGAGAGAGTCTACCGCGAGCTGGTGCACAAAATGTCTGCTGATCATATTGTACGCACACCAGATTTTACTTTACCCTTTGAACTGAATACCGACGCCTCACACCTTGGGACAGGTGCAGTCTTGTATCAGAAATCTCTAGAAGCATCCGGCCGATAAAAGCGACACGTAGTAGGTCACTACAGCTACCCCCTCAAACACTCTGAAGTTAACTACACCACTGCTGAAAAGCAAGCACTTGCAGTACGTAAAGCAATTCAGTACTTTCGTACGTACTTAGAAGGCGCGAAGTTCACTTTTTCCACCGATCACCAGGCCCTCACTCATTTCTTGAATATGACCCAACCTAAAGGACGTATCGCTAGATTGGTGAAAAACTTGCAGCAACTTGAATTCACCATCTCTCGTCAACCTGGACATCTTTTGACTGATGCAGATGCTCTGTCCAGACTGATGATACCGTCCGACAAAGAACAATCGGGGATAAATGAAGTAAAATTGTGGGAGGGCACTGAAAACCTGATTTTTATTCAAGGTCGGTATCAAGTACCACCAACGCTGGTTCCCAAGGTGCTTTATTTGTACCACGATAGCACAGAATCTGAAGAAGACGACGGATTTTGGCGCACCTACAACAAGCTAGTCAAGATATTACGTGGCCTCACATAAAGGAATAAATGAGTCAGTACGTTTGTTCATGTTATATCTGTCAGGCTCACAAACTGAAATATAAGCAGCCTACGGAGGCCATGATAAAATCTTGCCACTCGAGCAGACATTTTGAGTTTATACACCTGGATTTTGCCGAACCGAATAAGAAACAAGAAGGAGTCAGAAGAAGAAGAAGAACGTAATCTTTATTATCAAATCGATAAGATTTGAGACCGGCGTATTTTTAATGGGTCTGGGCACCCGCCGCGGACGCGATTCCGAGACCTTGTCTCGAAGCGGCTTCCTCGGCTCGCTGGACGGCCCAGAGCTGTACTGTCAGGTTCGAGCTGAGCAGTGCGGTCTTCCAACGCGAGCGGAGGCTGGCGGTGGAAGAGACGGAGGTGTTGGCACTGCCCGAATTGTTTGTTATGTCCTGACATTCCCATAACATGTGATTAAGCGTGGCAACCTCGCCACAGGATGTGCATCTGTTTGTAGTGTACATGTCTGGATACATGGCGTGCATGAGTCTTGGGTTTATGTAAGAATCAGTTTGTTATTGCCTGTAGTGTACTGCTTGCGCCCTGTCTAACCTAACGTGAGGGAATGGGTATACGCGTCTCTGTAACTGGTAGTGTGTCGTGATGTCGTGGAACCTGGTCAAACGATCCTCCCACGCCCAGACGTTTGCAGTACCTCGCGGGGGCTCTTCCTCCGATGATGCTCGGTGAGTGAGGCCTCGAGCAACGCGGTGAGCCGCTTCGTTGGGGGTGCTCAGTCCAGTGTGTGCCGGGATCCATAGAAAGTGCCTTCGGTTATCGACGTCGGCCTCTCCCTGGTGTATGGGATGTTGCTTGAGTATGCGATATGCCTCTTGCGATATGCGCCCATTTGCGAAATTGGGAATTGCCATTTGCGAATCGCAGATCACGTATGTAGCCTTGGTTTGTGTGAGGGCCAGTGCTATATATATGGCCGCTTCCTCTGCCGCTTCGGCATATGCTGTGTTCACGGTGACGCTCGTGAGGTGGTTACCTCGTTGGCTAGTAACTGCCGCCACGAAACTCTTCCTGTCTCGATAACGGGCTGCGTCGGTGAAGACTGCCTCCTGGTCGTTGGAGTAACTTTTGTTCATGTGTTGTGCCCTGGCCCTGGAGTCAGAAAGATGCAACCTTTTCTTCTGGCTATAGATGAATGCACCAGTATGGTCGCAGCACGGGCAGGAAAAGAAGATGCAAATGGCGTCATCGCTCTCCTCGAAAGGGATATGTTGAAGACTACCAGGACTATCGTATGTGACAATGGTCCAGCGTTCAAGAGTGAAAAACTAGCTAGATGAGGCCGAGAAGACAATACATCGATCAGGTTCTGTGCGCCATACCATCCAGTGGCGAATGGGCTTGCAAAGCGTGCTGTACGAGATGTGAAGCAGTACATCAGGCTGCACGATAGTTTCCCTGGTGGATAGAAATGCTCGTTAGAAGCAGTTATAAAACATCCGAGTCGCTCCTACACCAGTGGCTTGGGATGCAGGCCACAGTTTGCTTCTTCAGGAGAAACCGCTATTATGCAGGCGGACTGTGAGTTTGCTAACCCTCCAGGAGGGGTTAGCAAAAGAAACCTGGAAGAGTGAATCGGTATGAGTTTTCGCATAGAAGATGAAGATAGGAACCTGGGGATGGGAGGAAAGGAGGATGAAGCTAAAATGGAGATAAGATGGACGCCAATTCCGCAGTATAGCTTTAATTCTATTGGGTCTTTTCAACGAAAATAAAGTTTTTCCAGTCCAGTCCTTTCAACCAGGAACGCTACATCTTGCACCAGCGCACTTCATTGTATTTCTTCAAATGTTATTTCTTCACACCAGGTAAGTATATGTGATGAATGAATGCGCACTACTAAGTTTATTAAGCCATCGGGTATCCACCTTGAGCAATACCTGGGCTGCTCAGGAAAATCGTGAATTTATCTGTTTCCGTAGAAAACGCACTCCGTAACAGTTAGTGCAAAATTGCTAAATTTTAAAGTATGTTACTGTTAAATTGGGGAAGCGTATCCTCACCGCTTTTCCGGGAGCATGTTTTTCTTATCTTGAAATTGTTCCGGACACACGCGTGATACAGACGTTCAATTTTCATATATATCGCTATGGTGTTCCGTGTTACGAGAAACAATGTATATTTTGTCCATCGGAAGATTTTAAGAATCCCTTATTTATAACTACTTCGGAAATTATATGTCAATAGAAAGCGCTTTATTCCTTCTTTGGACAGTGACTTGCTATGTTCTGATTCCAGTGTGGGCGGAAACGTCATATTCCAAATTATTAAGTGCGAGGACATCAATTATGAAAAAGACATGTTTGTACTATAAGTTCTGCAAAGCTGCAAAGCCTCAGCTTTACGACGCAGACGTCTTACGCAAGCAGTAAATTTTTAGGGTACGTCACCACAATGTGTTTACTTCCGGCAAGTGCTGCAATCATCTAACGAACATTGCGGCGGCACATTGCTACGACCTTGGGCAATATATCGCCTATTAAGCAAAAGCTTCTCATCATCTGTTACCGTATCAAATGCACTCCGTAACATTGAGCGCCAAATAAATTTATGATATGTTTCTGTTAAACTGTCAAAGCGTATCCTCACGGCTTTTTCCTGAGCATGTTTTGCTCAATTTAAAATTCTTCAGGAAACGCGCATGATATTGATATAAATTACCATATACCCATTATGTGTTCTGTGTTACGAGAAACAATTTATTGTCCATTTGAAGATTCTAAGAAATCCTTGTTTATGACGATTTTCAAAAGTATATGTAAAGTAGAAAGCGCTTCTTTGCATGTTTGGACAATGACTTGGCATATTCTTACGCCAGTGAGGATCAACGTCATATTCGAAAATAATAAGCACGAGGACATCAATTCCCCAAAAAGACACGTTTGTGTTATAACTTCTGGAAAGCTGCAAAGCCCCAGCTTCACGACGCAGACTGCTTACACGAGCACTAACTTAATCTGGTACGTCACCACAATGTGTTTACTTGCGGACACTCCTGCCAGGCATCTAACGAACGATGCTGTGACACAACTACGCACCGCCCTAATCATATATGAGAAATACGGGTGCATGACAATTCTGCGAAATAGCATGCAAATATTCTTTGTTAGGGCTTGTTTGCTTTTTGCATCCGCATAATGGTCGAAGTTTTTGCACAATGGAACGATAAGTTTCTTTTTTTTTTCAACAGTGACAGTTATATGAAAAAAAAAAGTTTTGTTTCTCATGCGGCCCAACACTTTGACCACCATGGTAACACCCGTGAATAATGCATGGAATAATATATGCTTCTGCAGTAAGCAAGCTCTAACCGCTTCTGACGTAACGCTAGCGTTCTGCTCGTCCCTTGCAGATATTGCTTCTTTAATGACCCATGCAAAGGAGTTAGTACTCCTGTATTATTTAGTTTGCGTTTTCATTTTAACTGCAGAACTATAGTTTCCCAGTTGCCAATCAACAATTGTTGACACTAGTGCATAAACATTTTCACATAATGATGTAGGTTATTCACCTGCCAGGAACACTGAGGCGGGGTACGAATATATTTAACGATGTCAAATGATGCTTAACATGCTGCCTTGTTTTCAAAGGTAGCCTGTAGTGGCCACAGAAGCTATGACGTTTCTTTTTTTTTTTTGAACAGCTGTTCTCTACTTGAGTGCAGTTCTGTTTCAGTGATATTAGCCCTATGTATATCAGCAGAACATTCCTGTTATGCAATACATGCCCACAATAAACAAACTTGGGGGTGCAAGGAAGACTACACAATAGACATAGTCGTCACTATCGTCTTCCTGCTGTTCCATGTTTATTAGCCATGAAATACCAACCAGGCAACTTCCACGTATTTCTTAACCTCGTGGTCCTTCATTGAAGAAATCAAGATATAAAGCTTAGATAGATTAGATAAGATAACAAAAGAAAACCCCGGCCTAACTGTTATGGGCTTTTTCTCGGAGCCTGATTTTCTAATTTTGGGGGACTTCCGGTTAGGACGCCGACAGGGAAGGCCACGTTTTTTCGTGCTCCCAAAAGGTCTTTTCTCCCATGGTTGAAGTCCGCACTCTTCGTCAACGCTCTTACCAGTTGGAGGACTTCACCTTCCGAACAAGTCAGCGCAGTTTCACTCAGTTTTGAGCTCGTCAGACCATTTTTCGGCACTTTGTTTGCGGCATAGGAACGAACGCTAAGCCTGACATTAGGCTTGGGTTGGTTACCGGCATCCGAGTCCGGTGTTATGGCAGAACCATCTAGGGCCATTATTGTGCAACCTGGAATTTCATGCTTTCCCTCCACGACACCAGGCGTAGAGGAGCTGATGGATGTAGCGTCCGCAGCTGCGTCTGTGACTGGCGAATCTAAAAGGCAAGCTCAAACGCAGCGCGCGCTCCCAGCTTCTGCATCAGCCATGCAAGACGCTAGCCGTAAAATGCACGTGTAGAATCCACGACAGAAAACGACAAAGAACGGAGAATGAGCAGCTCTACGATGATGCTGCCATACGCAAGGCAGCCGGTCTCCAAGCCGAATGGTCCAGCCATGACCCTGAAGAAGGCATTGAAGGGTAAGGATTATGGGAACGCGCGACAACCCGCTACAGATGAAAGGCGGCCTAGCGTGAACAATAGAATTCAACTAGACCTGCGAGGGCTGTCGAGCAAACCGAACTTGGTTGCTTCGTTTTAGCCATACGTCCTACGGAAGGACACGTCAGTTAAGGCTATGGAAGGCTTAACGTCAGTTAAGCTACGGAAGGCTAAACGTCAGTTAGGTGAAACAGGCGATTAGCGCGCTGTCGCGCGACAACAGGTTGGCTCAACATTAACTGCTGCGCTTCAACGACACATCGAACGTCCTCACAGTGCAAACGTGCGACGAAAGACAAGCATCAGATTTACTAAAGCTGAATTCTATCGTCGCCACCTCTCCCAGTGTCTGTGCACCAGGTCTCGAGCGAAGGCATGTCACGTGGTGTTATATATGGCTGCCCACCTTATGAGACATCGGAGACGCTGGCTGAAGCACTTGACAATCAGAATGTGTCGATACCCCTGGCCCGCCCTATGGAAAAGAGTGGGTCGGTGTTGATCACTTTCGCCTCATCCCGCCCCCCTCGATACCTGAAATACTGGGATTTCCTCAAGAATGTCGTCCCCTGCGAGCCACGATCCATGGCGTGCTTTCGGTGCAATGGCTTGGGCCATAAGCACGATGTGTGTCCTACGGAGATGGCACTGTGCCCTCGATGTGGTTGCCAGTATGAGGAACCCCCTGAGTCGTGCCCCCCGACGGACAAGAAATACTGCCGCAACCGCGAAAAGGACGGCCACCTGGCTACACATGCTTCGTGCCCACAGCGCAAGCTTTTTGCCAAACACGCCAATGCTGGACAGTGACACCAGTCCCGCAGTGTCATAAACAGGCAATAATTTCAAGTCGTCTAGTCAATCAAAGGACTTATCTAAAGGCACGAGGGGAAGCTGAAATCAAGGAGGAGGAGGAGAAGAGAAAGAGAAGGCAGGGATGTTAACCAGAAATGCGTCTGGTTGGCTATCCTACTCTGGGGGACGGGAAAGAGGGAATAGAAAGATGAGATAGAGAGAGGGGGGGGGAGGAAGGACACGGTGAGCTCGCGCACGCACGCGGAGGGCCTGAGCAATTCAAAGGCGTTCACATAGGCCAGTCGTCCTCAAGTAAGACAACAGTGCCTTCACAGCTTTGTGGGCTGACGAGCGATGGGGACGCTCTTCAAGGAGCACCTGCACGGACAACGATCGATCGTCAAGTCGTCGCGATGCGTTCGATAAAGTTTGTCTTTCCGACGGAAATCGATCGCAGTGACACAATAAGTGTTCTATGTTCTGTAAGACGTCGCACGTGGCACTATCGGTCATTCCAATCAAAGCACAGTACGCCTTCGTGAAAGCCACTGCCAACCACAGCCGGTATAGAAGCGATGCCTCACGTCGGTGAATACCGGGTGGAGCTCGGAGTTCGAGCAAAGGGTTCAGTTCGTGTAGCCTCGTGCGCCTTATATTTGGGGTGTTCCACTCCGTTAAAGAGAGCTTGCGTGCCAGGTGACGAAGCTGCCTCCCAGTGTTTGTCCTGGAAAGAGGAATGGGAACGCTGTGTTGTTCTTGATGTGACTCTCGGGCAGCTTTGTCAGCGAGATTGTTTCCACTGATCCCGCAATGGCCAGGTAGCCATTGGAAAATAATTTCGTGGCCTTTCTGTTTGACGTCGCGGTGAAGTTTGACAATTTCATACGTTAGTTGTTCGTGAGCTCCACGTCGGAGAACTGCATGCATGCTTTGTAAAGCCGGTAACGAGTCGGGAAACACGGCCCATGTAGCAGGACTCTCTGCGTCTATAAATTGAAGTGCACTGCGCAGAGCCGTGAGCTCTGCAGCCGTGGACGTCGGGACATGTGAGGTCTTGAATCGCATTGTTACTCCTCTCGTCGGTATAAAGAAAGCACCGCCAGAACTGGTGGATGTAGTCAATCCGTCCGTATAGACGTGCACGTGACTGCTGTATCTCTCGTACAACAGGAGTAAGCTCAATTGTTTTAGTGCAGACGGTGGTAAATCTGACTTTTTCTTAAGTCCTAGAATTCTAAGTTAGACTTCAGGATGGCACAAACACCATGGAGGAGACACCAGCCTGGCCGGAGGTGCGTACCCCGATGTAATCGAGGCACGATATGCACTGACAGTTGTGCAATATGACCTGTGGGGTCTTTACACGGTGAGTGCGGCGAGGTGGTGGCAAGGAGTCCGGGCAATGTGCCTGACATGTGCACGCATTGCCTCGATGGCGATGTGCGTTGTGATTGAATAATCTTGAGCAATGGCGATAGTTTCAGCCGTTGACGCACTGTGTGGTACTCCAAGGCATATCCTAGGAGCTTGCGCCTGAATGCTTTGGATTGTACGCAAATTAGTTTTGCAGGTGCTGGATATAACAGGTAGGCTGTACCGCAGGAACCCAACAAACAACACCCTGTATAGCTGTAACATGGGTTGTGTGTATACACCCCGGTTATTTCCTGCAAGGAACTTGAATAGATGAAAAATAGCCATCAGGCGCTTTTTCACGTGGTTGACGTTATGAGTCCAGGACAGATCTCTGTCAATCACAACTCCCAAGAACCTGTGACTGTTGCTGAACGATATCACTTGTTGGTTCATTGATATGCCGTATGCAGACATTCGCTTCCGCGTAAATGCCACCACTGCGCACTTTTCCCACGTCACCTCCAGTCCTTGTTTACGAAGGTAGCATGATGTCGCTGAGGCCGCCTTCTGAAGCCGAGCTCGAAGCTGAAGCCGTGTCACCCCCGACGTCCAGATACAGATGTCGTCGGCGTAGATAGAGTCGAACGGTGCTTGGCAGATTCTCGATTAGTCCAATAAGGGTCAGATAAAAAAGCGTCGGGCTTAGTACTCCGCCTTGAGGGACTCCGCGGCTATTGTAATACTGGGGTGTCGGACCATCCCCGGTGAGCACGTAGAATGATCGCATCTGTACGTAGCTGCGAACCCAAAGGTATGTCTTGCCACCAAGTCCTATTACGTCCAGCGATTTAAGGATAGTTTCATGGGTGACGTTGTCGTAAGCTCCTATAACGTCTAGAAACAAGGCAGCAGACAAGCGTTTACAGGCCTTCTGGAATCCGGCATGCGTTACCAAATCGACAACGTTGTCTATAGACGAACGGCCGCGCCTGAATCCTGTTAACGTGTCTGGGTAAATTTCATAGTGCTCTAGGTACCACTCCAGTCGCGTTAGAACCATCCGTTCCATTACTTTTCCTACACAACTTGCAAGCGCGATCGGACGGTATGACGAAATGTCCAAAGGCGACTTGCCAGCTTTGAGGAGCGGAATCAGGCGACTTGATTTCCATTCCTAGGGAACGGTGCCCGTCTGCCACGAGTCGTTGTACAGGAGCAAGAGTGCCATTCGAGCTTGTTCACCGAGGTTACACAAAGCACGGTATGTAATGCCGCGCTTTGTGTAACCTTGGTGTAATGCAATGTAATGTAATGTAATCTGGTCGTGGGGCTGAGGAACGCCTGCATAAAGCAAGCGCAGCTTCAAGTTCGTCCAGAGAAAAAGGGCACTCTATACAGGGATCACGTGAGGATGGTGAGTGGTCAGTAGTCTGCGTTCCAGTGGAACTTGCTACACCGGCAATCCTCCTACAGAAGGATTCTGCGTCTTCAATCTCGCTGCATTGTAGGTAAAGAGCGAGGGAATTAAATGGGTGGCGCTGTCCAGGGGTTGCACGGAGGCCCCGAACAGTTCTCCATATAAGAGACAAAGGCTTTCGGTGATCCAGAGACTCGCAGAAAGACGCCCATCGTTGTGAAGCCAGCTTATTCATTCAACGCTGTATTTTCTTCTGTGTGCGTCTGGCCAATCTCAAATCATGAATGGACTTTGTGCGCCTATATCTTCGTTCCGCGCGGCGTCGAAGTGCGCGAAGTTTCTCTTGCTCAATGTCGAATTCGGTGCGTTTGGAGCTTTTCAAAGTCGAATGTGTGGCAACCTGTAAGGCACCTTTTATTGCGTCCCCTAGGCTGGATGGCATCTCGTCTCGACAGCGGTCTTCCAGGATTGATTTAAATTTCGGCCAGTCGATGGATTGCACGGCACCAGACCACTTGGAGCTATTCAGCCCCTCAATCGTGAGATAAGTTGGGATGTGGTCACATCCCCGCGTTTGAAGTCCGAGAACCATTTAACTCTTCTGTTAAAGGAGCGCGAAACAAAGCTGAGGTCAAGACAGCTACTATACGCCGCTCCTCGCAGATAGGTGGGTCTTCCGTCATTTATCAAGCAAAGTTCTTGTTCAGAAGCAATCGACACCAATCTTCTGCACCTAGAGTTAATCTTGGAGCTCCCCCAGAGGTAAAGGTGGGCATTGGAATCCCCAGTGATAACCAATGGCTGTGGAGTCGTCAAAATTTCCCGTAAGCGCTCGCAGTTTAGACGACTTGATGGTGATAAGTAGGCTCCCAGAATTGTGAAGGTTACCTTGCTCTTCTTCACAGTCAAACACACGTACTGGTTTTCATTGTCAGGTGGCACTAGATGATGAACATATGTCAAGTCACAGCGTATGAAAACTTGCTGCATTGCCCCTGGGTGGAAGACGCAATGCACTCATACCCGGACAGTCTGATGGGATATGACAGGTTTGGCTCACAAATGACAATAATGGGAAACTGATTTACGAATACAAACTGTCGAAAATCGGAAATACACGACTTAAGTCCTCTGGCGTTCCATTCAAAGACAGATGCATTCTGGACCTCCTCTCTGAACGATGACTTCTGGCGGGCTATTGCTTTACCCTAGAGCCGCAAGCACTGGACCCAGGGAGTCCAGCACCTACAGCGCGCTCTGCGCCGACGGGGTTTTCATGCTGCTGAGCAGAACTCGCATAGCATCCATCAGTGACCGCAACATTATTATAACTTGGTGATAATCAGTCGTCGTTGGAGTAGTGGTTGGTGAGGGTGTCGATGGAGGTGGCATTCGAGGCGTCTCCGTGGCAGGTTGTGCACTTGGAAGTGCGGGCCACTCTTCGGGATGATCAACACTTGACATTTTCTTCGCTTGCGCGGCATCTTTCATGTTGGCGCTCCGCGTTGATAGCAGCCGTTGTGGCGGAAGACGTTGTGTTGCTCTGTGCGGTTTTACGTTGCGCTTTCGGTGGCGATGCCGTCGCCGTGTAAGTGTAGCGGCAGCCTCGCGGTGTGTGGAATGATCCCGAACCATGCGCTTTAGAACCGCGAATTCCTTCCGCACCTGCGGGCAGTCCTTCGATGAGGCTTCGTGGGAACCGCCGCAATTAGGGCACTTCAGGACGGTCGCGTGGCAGGCGTCTTCCAAATGGGACTCAGCGCACCGTGGGCACACGGCATTGTTCGCACAGACGCTTTTTATGTGTCCAATCTTAAAGCACTTGTGACATTACAGGAACTTCAGTATGTATGGTCGAACTGGATGGCGGACATGACCAACTTTGACGTGAGAGGGAAGTCAATCTCCCTCAAACACAAGTTTCACACAGCGTGTGTTTCCGAGTCTGGGAAGATGAGCAATGAGCGTCCCTTCAGTTGCTGGCTTTATAAATATTGACAAGTCGTCGCTCGAAATCGAAATGTCGACGTCATAAATGACGCCAACAGTGCCGTTACCGCCAGTAGCAATCTGTGGTCGCACTTGTATTTGTCAATTTCTGTGACATTCCGAAGGCTTTGTAGTGCACTACGATGGAAAACGTCTACAGCCACGACACTCTTCCGTGAGTTGATTCTCACATCCTTGATCTCATTCGGTACCATACCCTCGCGTAACGTTGAAAGGACCTGCCTATTCAGGAACCGCAGATTGGGCATGGGGTCCACGGGCAAGAAGAGCACAGAGTGCGGCCAGTGCTGTGGTGTATCCTTCACGGTGGAGACACTTGCCGGCGATGACGCTCGCAGCAGTCTTCTTTTTGCTTTTCGGCTCATGACAACCTTGAAGTCGTCGTCCGAGGAATCGTAGCTGTCCGAGTAAAACTCGGTGGCCTCGCTGTCTGTGTCACTTGACTGGCTTCCGCGTTTCCTGGACGTACGCCGGCCTGACGGCTGCGCGCCAGGAAGGTCCTCGGAAGTATCTTCGTCCATTGCCACAACGAGGGAGCGGCAGCGCCGAGAGATTGCAACGAAACAAAGCGAAAACGCAGACAACAGTGCAAGCGTTCAGCTATAGAATCACTTCGTCGTCTTTGCACTGTGCTGAAATAAAGACCTTCGAGGAAACACTCGGATTCTGGTGCTCATTTGTCAATATCACTGCCTTCGGTGTCCTACGCTTCGGTAACCTCTGGTGCTCAGAAGACTTCAAAGAAAACGTCGTGATTCAGTGAGCGGAACGGAGAAGAGGTAGCAAGAGAGCTGTAGCATATTGACATAGAAACCGAAGTCAGCACCCGTGATTTTGAGAACACAGTATTTCGTCTCCAGAAGCAGTTGTCAGAAATGCAGCGATCCATAGATACTACTCGGACACGATTTCAGCAACAAATAAAGGAGCGAAACGAGCAAAAGCTAGTACTCGGGCATCGCCTAGCACAGTGTAAAGAGGAGAGAATGCTCATTGACCAAGCGAAGAGACGACAATCTCTGTCACCACGAAGAGGCTCTGCCCCACCTCCTAAAAGTACACGGCCTTACCCAACGAATGGGGGCAAGCTCAAGAATCCACCGCAAGAGCCGCCAAGAGAAGAAACAGGAGGCTCAGTGGAAGTCGTACCACAGGCATACCACGCTCCCGAGTGGTTCACGCAATTTCTGAACAATACGAGAACCCAGGTAATGCAACAACACGCTCAGGCGCAGACGCACATATTGCAGACACAACAAGTTTTAAACCAATGTAATCAAATGCAACAGGCACAGCAATATATGATGCAACAGTTTATGCAAACCCTGCAGAAACATCAGGATCAAATTATGACCATTTTGTCCCGGCCTGGAGAGCTCAAAAAGCAGCAGCGTTCACAATGCAGTGCCAAAACAGTCCGCGGATGTCTTGCAGTGGAATTGCTGCTCGCTCAACCAGTGCACCGACGAACTCAACGCCCTTTTTGAACATGTGGGCAGGCAGGCGGTACTTCTGTTGCATGAGACGAGGGGCACCACTCCTGGCATCCGGGGCTACCAAGGGTATTTTCAAACCAGCATATTAAATGCGCCTATTAAACTTCGCATATTAAACTTCGACCAAGACGAATATCCGACAAATAATACCGTGACCCTCTCGTCGAGATGGCACGCCGCCCTGCGCAGCTCCCACCTCGACGACCAACTCTGGGCTACCCAGCAAGCCTGCGAGGTGGCGAAGAGGCAAGACCTCGATGTCCTCACGTGGGAGGCCTAGGCCCAGTCGAATAAACTGCTGGTTTAAATAAATGTTTGTTCCTCCACCCTCCAAAATATCCTTATTATTTTTATTTCTATTCAGCATGGTTTTATACCACAATGACTTAGCGAAAAAAAAAGATTAACACTCAAAAACCACTGAAATTGGTTCGGACGAGAGTACTAAGTAAAGGAAACACTAAAGGATGATGGTAGAAGTCATAGTCATGTGCATGACTCAGAAAACATGACAATGAGTTTATAGAGCCGATAAAACTACTCTCTTTATTCCCTATAGCTCTCTACTAATTTGCTATCGCAACTGATGCTTCGCCTTTCGGGTGTTTAAGGCCATCGCCTGGTGAGCCATTTAAGGCTCTCGTCTTAATATCTTTTCCAATGCCTTTATTATATACAAATGCTCTTACAAACTTACCTTTTCGGTCGCCCCCATCGGCGACTGAAAATCCATGTCGTACTACACAAAAAATAATAATAACCTAGACATGGCAATCGCTTTTAGACCCAGTCTGTTCGCCGGAAAGACAACAAAATGATCGTTTTCACACGTCACCCAGAGGGCAGATTACGATAGAACAGAGGTGCGGTCTGCAATTTTACGAATTTCTGCAGGTATGGCCAGTCACGTCATTGTTGGCCAATATATTATCTTATTTTTTGTGAAATTATTTTGTGTAAAAAGACGCGTGCAGACCATAAGTATGTACTGGGGCCGTATTCTGAAACGTTCGCCTAGGCGAAATTTCTTTTTTCGCTTTCAGGCGTGCGCCGATTGGCTGGTTTAGCAAAATTGGATGAGCTGAGTGGGTGGTTGAGCCCGACATCATTCAATTTGCTCAACCAGCCAATCAGCGCGCATGCTGATTTCGCCTAGGCGAAATTTCGCCTAGGCGAACGTTTCAGAATACGGCCCCTGTATACTTCAACGGTATGTGCAGTAAAAAACTTTATATTAAGCGAGTGTTGATATTTCCAGTGTTATTACGAGCCGAATCGGGCTTTCACCATGATTACGAGCATTTTCTTTCTATCTATTTGTGTGTTGAAGAGAATCCAGACGATCAATATGGGCCGTTGCAAAACTAATGGGAGTTTATATCTAACTACTCTGTGAAGAAATTAGTAAGCCCGGCGATTTCGTGCACCAACTCACCAGACCTCATTTCAGAAATCACTGCTATAGAAAAACGACAAATAGCTCTTTCTGGGAAACAAACGCTACATTGACACTACCGTGCCTAAAGAGTCATGCAACGTACCTGGGCAGTGCACTAATATGATACATTGCGGTGTATTAGTATAACTTTATAAATTGCAGTGTAAATATTAGAGCAGAACGTCACAGAAATATACAGAGTATGTATGAATGTTATATTATATATATAGTATGTTTAAAGCAGACTCTCTGTATGCCGGCTTGTGTGTTTCTTTTTCTTCAATTCGTGCAGTAATTCCCAATAGCCATTATGAACCAACTAGGCCCTTTAAATGTCCTGCTTTAGAATGCTTCTTCACCCAGTCTATTGTATACAGTAGTAACTTCTCTCGCGCATTTCATATTATTTGTTGTAGGAGTCCGAGTTGGAACGCAGCGTAATGTGGGCCAGCCTGAGGTGGAAAGTGAGTCGCCATGCTTTTTTCTAACCAGACCGTTGATGGTCCGGAAAGCGTTACCGCTGTGACTGTGTTCTATTTTCTCGCACTTTGACGTGGTTCTTGTAATATTTGGCACAAATATGGTACTTGTCTTTAATACAAAAAACGAAATACAGCGTACTAGATGCCACCTAGTACCCTTCATACAGTGCCTCAAGTCCAGAAAACGCGTATAGATGTGCACATCTCGTAAAAAAACTAAATAAAAGCTTGGCCAACAACACCATGTTCCAACTGAAGTAGAGGACGGGACAGCTCTGCGTGGTACGTTTCTTTGATCCGAAATGTTACCGCTTTAAAGAAAACAAACTTACCGGCATTCGGGGAGCACAAGACAGCTGCAGCACTGTTTGAACCAGCCATCCCAGCCTATAGACAACCACAAACGCTCCGTGGCCCGCTGCCGTTAGCTGCTGCCCGCACCATTCCCTCATTCCCCTCCCCATGATCACCACCATAACAAAAGCATGGCGGCGACCGGCAATCGCTGGAAGTGCTCCGAAAATAGAAAAGCAGCTAGATGGCTGTATTTCGCAAGTCATCTATGGCATTCCCATCTGCGGACGTTTTTGTTCCCATTAAATGGCCGTACAACAAAACACCCATTTAGGTCGGTATTTCTTCGGCGTAACACGGGAGTACTATAATATGCGCACGTTTAGCCTAGTTGAGTGATGCTTTCTGCGAGCCCCAAAGGGGGTTCTGTAATTTCTTTATCGAAGCGTGCCACTGAAATTAAAGCCGTCTGGGAAATCGGTGTGAGTGTGGTTAGACGTCTTCTCGGGGCGTTTCATGATATGAGTTAAGTTTCTTGAAGGAATTCAAGGACTTAGAGTAATATTAGATGGGAGTAACTGTTACATCGAGAATGAGCCACTCATGAATGATAGAAAAGAGGCCGGGAAAAAAAGTGGCAATGGATTCATTCGCCATTAGGTTACGTGGGCGTGTGACTTCGTCAAGTCAGAGAAGACCTTGTGCTGCCCTAGAGATGCATTATAGGACGACTGGACTACGCGCTGTGGGCAGGTAGCGAAATTCTTGGCGGCGGGACAGAGTAGCAGCCGTTAGACTGCAGGTTGAAATTTCGGACGCCGGCAATCAAGGTTCGAGGGAACGCGACCGTCCGTAAAGCTGCTGCCTAACCGACTGCCGCCCGCGCAGAAGGCGTTTCGTCAGTGCGAATAACGTAGCTCGGACCAAATCGCCGGCGTCCGACTCTTCGTGCTGCTGTGTTCCAACTGCTGCTGTGTAGGCGTGTGTCCCACTACCAAGCATTTCGCCGCGTGTTTGCCACCCGTGACCCAATCGGACGTGACAAATCGAAAGATTGCCCGGGGCCATCGCTGGTTTAACGAAGCCACGCTCACACGTGGTCCAATGCTGAGTGAACCCGTCGCTACATTTCATCGTCGTCGACATATTTTCTTTTCACAGAGCCCCTCTTTGAAAACCTCGCGCTACCATGCTGTCATCCACTTGCTGATGCTCCAAAAACAATCTCGCGAGGTTACGCGTGATCGACAATGCCTCTATGGCCAGCAAGCGCCCCTGAGAGCTGTTGCTGCTAGCTGAAAGGAAAAAAAAATGTGGAGACACACGCACTGATAGAGAAAAAGCTTTTATTAGCGAAAAGAAATATAGCAAACATAATAAAGTATTTAAGTTAGCTAATATTTACGTTCTGGCCAGGCTGCTGAAGCAAACTCGGGTCCGTAGGTTCCCCTGCCACGGCCAGCTGAAAGTTACGCCGAGGGTTCCGCATACTCTTGGCAACATGGAGGAAGAAAAAAAACTAGGAGGGAGCGTCACGTGACAATCTTGAAGCCTAGTCATAAAAAATTTAGAGGAATGGAATGATGGGAAATAGGCCCTCACGTGATAGGCAAGCGGTAGATTTTACTCGGCTTGCTTCGGTTTCGTCTGCTGCGGGGGTTTCGGAATATGCGCACATACTCAGCGTGGCAAACGCGCGCCGAGGTTAGTGAAGGAATTCGAGTGTGTGAAGCAGTTGAGTCTCGCCGCCTAATTAGCAGACAGGCGCCAAGGCTGTTGCGAACGAAGGCGTCGGTTAACCGGCATTGCGCCGAACAACCCGGGAGGACCAC
>NW_023605920.1:0-40001 GCF_013339745.2 Dermacentor silvarum
GATATGTATGCAGTGTTGTTTATTTTTTCAATGTAGTTATCAGTGTTCTAATGGTTATTTATAAAATGTTCTGTACTCGCCATCAATGTGTTTGGCTGATGCGACGTATTCGATGGTAGCTGATGTATTCTGGCTGGATATCTTGATTAATATTACCCGCGGTTGCGTTTTCTTGTTTGCATTCTTGTTTTCGATTTATATTGTGTGTAATAAGGTTGCCGTACTCACTTGAACCGCCCTCCCCCCATGTAATGAATAAATAAAAAAAAAACTCTCACTATCCCGAAATGTGTATCGAGCCTACCTTGCGAATTTTTTTTTTATCTCGTCTTTCAACATAACCTTCAGGCGCCACACAATACATATATTTTTCATGTACATATCTCTTTCATGATTGATTGTACTAGACATTATAAGTAAATGTATTTTGTGCATCGTTTGGTTTCTTGTGTGTACTACGCAAGATTGACAGAGACAAGTTACGTTACATGTTTCTCTACAGCACTAACTAAACCTTATTTTCACATCGCAGTTATTTTTACACCAGCTTAATCCTGTCAGCACACAGTTTTGTGGGCAAAAAAAGGAAAATTGCGCGTAGATATCGTCAAATAATTGCAACGAACGCGAAGAGCACGCGCAACGCAAGGGAACTAACCGCCGTGTGCGAGTGGCTGGCTACGGTAAAGGAGGCGTGACGTGTAAACCAAAATACAACAGCGAAAAAGAAAAACTTCCACACACAAGGGGTCGCAAACCTTATATACCAAGCATCGAAGCGCAAATAAAATAGTGCGTATTTCAAACATACACACGGCATATTAAATGTAAATTGAATTAGGCAACTTGGGGCATGTTCCCGGCGCCATACATTTACGTCTTGGACCTTCGACGAGTTAACGGCTATTGGTTATAAAGATGTGCAGATGCGATACCGATAAAAAAATCCTCATCAAGGCAAAGCACTTGGAAGTGCGCCGCGAGTAACACTATTTATGAACGCAAGCGTAGCTGAGTCTCAGCTCGTGTGACTCAATATGGCGGCGCCAGCGGGGTTGTCTCCACCCTGGACGGCGGCGCTGGGCATCGAAGCACCCTATTGACACGTCGCCCGATGCGAGTCGCGCCGGCTCTGCTGCTTCAGTGACGCCGCCCGCTCTGACTTGTGGGAAGTTACGCTCGTTTCTTTTTGTGACGCAGCAAGTCTGTATGCGTACTCATGGCGCTAAAACATAATTGTTTCGTGCCTGGGTGCTACTATCGTACTGCTGCCCAATTTTTGCTCACCATGAACTGCCTTAGTTTCTACGATTTGGCCAAAGCTCCCAGTACTGGCAACTGTGAAGGGGGCGATCTGACACTTCTCCTCAGCAGTGAGGATGCAAGCCATGAACTGCACGCACTGCTGGATAGTGGGAAGGTTGAAGAAGCTTCTCACATGATACAGAAGTCCACAATGCTTTATTTACGCAGTAGCGCAGAAACACACGGACGGTGAAAGAAACAGACGCAACACAGCGCTAACTAACATATGAGTGTTTATTGCACGAGGGCAGACTATATATATATATATATATATATATATATATATATATATATATATATATATATATATATATATATATATATACAGGGTGTCCCAGCTATCACGCAGCACGATTTAAAAAAAGAGAAACGGCGTTACGCGAAGCCAACCTAGTGCGTATTGTTTCCAGTACAGTAGAGTAGCCGCCAGTAATTTTTTCGTTACTGAGATTTAATTATTTAATTGTAATTATTTATCTAACTCGAGAAGTACTGTCCTGATTATCAAAGTGTCAATGAGAAAGTTCTAGAGCAACATGAAAAACTCCCGATACAGCTTTCTGTTGCCCAATACGTGCTACATAAATGTGTTTTTCCGAGTGTGAAAGAAGCCCGCGAATAGACGCAGAATTGCCGCGCGACTGGTCGCTTGAGGCACTTTGCGTGTATTCGTGGGCTTCTTTCACGCTCGGAAAAACACTTTTATGTAGCACGTACGGAGCAACAGAAAGCTGTATCGGGAATTTTTCATGTCGCTCTACAATTTTCCCATTGACACTTTGATAATTAGAGCAGTATTTCTCGAGTTAGATAATTAATTACAGTTAGCTAATTAAATCTCAGCAACGAAAAAATTACTGGCGGCTACTCCACTGCACTGGAAACAATACGCACTAGGTTTGCTTCGCGTAACGCCGTTCCTCTTTCTTTAAACCGTGCTGCGTGATAGCTGGGACAGCCTGTATATCCCCGCACGAAAGGAAAGAAGAAGGAAGACACACAAACAAATCAACCCAGCAAGTTTAACTGACACAGGCGTCTAACGCGATAAACGCGCTCAGTTGTTAGCGCTGGGTCCCGTCTGTTTCTTTCGCCGTCCCTGTGCTTCTGCGCTACTGTGTAAATAATGTCATACCAACTAGCCCACCAGTCTGTTCTTTTGAATCTGCAATGCTCCCCGACCGTGATTACCCTGAAAAGATGAGCGACTCGCGGAGGCTTCTGCGTGACAGGGTATGTTACACGCAAAACAATCCTGAAGTCTGTGTGCAAGGAATGCTTTGACGATCTTGTTGCCGCCGGCGAAGCCAACGAACAAGTGGCGGTGTTAACCAAGTTCTCCGTCAATGGGGGCCTCATCCTTCACAGAAGCTATCCTCATTCGTATACGCCCTTGAAACCATTTTTTCCGAAGTGGTTCAGTTACGACGAGCTGCACAGTAACAGCTTGGAAGAGCTTGTCTCCTGCCTGCACAAAAACGACGTCATACTGGGCTGTGCACCGCATAGCCCCACCAACCAGGTTACAAAATTATTTTTGGTCAACCGTTTACACTGCTGCACGAAGGCACTCAACAAAGGGAGAGCATCTTCCCGTGAAAAGAAGAAGCACCTGAAGTTCAGGCGCGTCACTTAGCAGAGAATAACATAAGGCTGACAACGTTCTGTTTGAACTGTTTGTGATATTTTTAAACATTTTTTTTCCGTGAGAAAAAAAGCACCAGCTCAGGTGCGTCGCGTAGCAAAAATAATCGATGACTGAGAATAGTTTGTTTTAAACGGATTGTGAGCCACTCTTCAAATATTTGTTGTTTGCGTAGACAGTGTGTCAAAAAATAAAATGTTTGCTTCCGAGTTACCACTGGGAATTTTCTTGCTTTGATTTTGATGAGATGTCAGCCGGAGTAAATCTTCTAAAGCAAGCTACATTCTACCATCGACGTGGGCTCAATCGGATTGTTACCTTGGCGCCTTTCAATTACGAAAGGGCTAGCATAGCCACTTGTGTGCCTTTGTGTGTCATCTCGCCCTTCGTCCTTGTCTTTTCACGCGCTATAAGCCTCATGCTAGCATAGCCACACTATCGCCATTTGCCGCTATGGACGAGCGAGAATATATATGTTACGAAGCTGTCTTTTTTTGTCATTGCATATTCGGCTGCGCGCGTGGACAATCGCGCTCCACGCAGCGCCCTTGCACTGCGGCTGCTAGCCGCCGACGTTGGATGGATGGATGGATGGATGGATGGATGAGGCTGAACCCTTTAAATCGGGCGGTGGCGTACGCCACCTAGCCGTGACTATTAACATATTTTGTACTTTGTGGTGGGTGAAATTTCACCCCTGCTTTGATTTTAGCCACCAATCAGATAACCTCCGTTTGGTTATTTCTACCCGCTGAAAGTCTATTTTACCTTCACTATCCCTAAACACCAATGCTTTGAAAAAATCAGCCCCGTTGCTTTGCACTGTAGGGTTAAGCCCTTTACGGAAAGTATGAGGTGTTCAGCCGTTTCCTCTTCCTCTCCACACGCACTGCACAACGTGTCTATACCTTGGTACTTGATTCGGTACATATTAGTCCGCAATACTCCCGTCCTGGATTCAAACAACAAAGAGCTTCCCCTAGAATTATCATAGATATTTTCTTTGGCAATATCGTGCGTGAAAGTTCTGTATGTTCCCAGCGCTGATTTCGTCTGCATCCCTGTTTTCCACAGACCCCTCTCTGTTTCTTTAACCTTTTTCTTAACCGCAGTTTCCTGGTTTGCACCCCTCCTGCAGTCCAAATATTTGATTGACTATTTTCTGGTCAGCTTTCTCCATTTTCTGTCAACATTCCTCATGTACAAATAACTGAAAACTCTCCTTGCCCACCGCTTTTCCGCCATTTCTCTCAATCGCTCCTCAAATTCTATCTTGCTGCTAACTTCCGTGCCCTCAAATGACGTCCATCCCATGTCACCCTGTACCCCCTGGTTTGGTGTATTTCCGTGGGCTCCCAAAGCAAGCCTACCTTGCTCGAACCTCTGATCTCATGCAGAGGACCGCATTGCCGAAAGTCAAACTAGGGACCATCACCCCTTTCCAAATCCATCTCACCACTTCGTACCTATTGTAATTCCGCGGTGCCCTATTTTTCGTGTAAGCGTGTGTCAGCGCCACCTGGCGGTTTCCGCCCAAAGCGCCACGCGTGAGCCGGCGCGTTCAACACACTTCCCCATTCTAGCCACTGTAACCTGACGCAACCTACCGCCTGTGTACTGCGCATGCGCCGACAGTGAACGCGTTTCCCGAGTTCGCGCCGAGGAAACGCGGGCGGTGTCTGCAGCAGCTCGGAGACGCTGCGCGCAACCGGTTTCCGCCGCCGCGCCGAGATCTGCGCATGCGCCGTGATAACGAATGTATCTGCGCATGCACTGACCTTGAGGCAACAGCTATGTAAGCGTGTGCGCGGCGGCGCTCGATCAGTAGAAGCCATGGGGCGCCCAAAGATAGTACTCCTGAAGAAGAGGTCGCGCTTCGCGATAAATTTCGGAAAATGCTGGGGATGACTTGGTAGTGCTCGGCCTAGCCCAAAAGCCACGACTAGAGCTAGCTGCCCATCAGCTCCGTTGTCTCTTTAGCATTGCGCCTCCAGTGCAAGCTACGCTACATTTTAGATGCGAAGCAGGTTATGGTCGGGGCTATGTCCCTCCCTCCATCCGCCGTGCGGCGTCCACACCCCTACTGCGCATGTACGCCAAGCTCCGGTCCCGGAAACCAGCTTCCGAAGAACGCTTCCGGCGTTTTGCCCGAATAATCCCCCGGTGCTTCCGCGATGAGTGCCACGGACAGCGCCAGCGTCAACTCCAGTGTCAGCGCCGTGGACAGCGCCGCGGAGAAGAGGGCTCGAGCCGCTGCCACGAAACAGCAGCGGCGACAGGCCGATCCCGAACTTCGGGCTCGCGAAGCCGGTAGCTACGTACCTCAACCTAACGGAAACGACGAACTGAAAACTAATGGGAACTTGAGTCGACGCCATGGCTGCTTCGCATACTACTAAGGGTTCCCCTACGGGAAGATGGTGTAATTTGTTTTTTTAACACGAAGGTGTTTTATGCCGGGGTCCACCAAGACTTCACTGACGTATTTCCGTCACGGAAATACGTCAGCTTACAATGTACACGAACATAATACAAAGAAAGAAACCAGAAGAAAAAGTTCCACAAACATGGAAAATTTGGAAATCGAACCCACGACCTCTCGGTCCGCGACGATAGATCGCCGAGCGTTTAACCCATTGCGCCACAAACGCATTTGCAGAGAGCTACACAGACGCGCCTTATATATCTAACACTCCTCCGTGTACCCGCGCTCTTGCTCGGGGCGGTGCCGCCGCCTACGAGCAGAAAAAAGAAGTACTGCATTAGGACACTAACGCGCACCGACAGTGAACGCTTCGGTGGTCTCAGCACTACGACGCCTCGATGCCAGCATTCGAAGGGACGCTGGCATCAAGAAGCACTACCAACGCCACCTAGGTGGCGTTCACCGTACTCAGCACAGCGGAGCGTGGCCTCCGCAATTAGCTCTGAAAATGTTTCTGAAGTTGATCGCGGAGGCTGCAATTACGACGCGCTGTACGCGCTGATTTGACTCGGTGACGATTCAGTTACGTGCTTTGTCTTGCGCGTTGTATTAGTGTGTCAGTTACGTGCTTCGTCTTTCGCGTTGTGCTAGCGTGTGCAGCGTAGTGCAGCTTCCATATGCACGACGGTTGCTCATGGTCATCGACGTTGGTAGTCGTGATGGAGGAGACGTGCCACCAGGCGTCAGCGTGGGTGCATCAACGCCTAAGGGCGCTTTAGCCACAAAACACCAATAGACATCATATATCAATGTGCAATAAACATTACACTACTTCTGTGAAGACACGTTTCACTTTCGTGTTCTATACCGATTCCTATATAAGAGGGATCAACCACATTTTTTTTCAACATCTGACAAAGCGTGCATGACTCCACATGATATCCCTCGCAAAGCGTTCAAAATTACGCTTATTATATGCACTCTGTGTCATGCGAAGCATTGTTAACAGACCAAGGATCCACGCTGCCCGCTGCAAGCCGGATCATAAGTGAATCCCATCGCCCACCGAGCCACGTTTCCCAGTTCCTTGGGTACTGGGCCATGACCCGCGGCCAGATAGTCAGATTCAGAAAAGTGGATATAGACCCCGTGCACAACAGCTATTGCTTTGTAGTCTCTCAGGGTTCCGATCTGTAGCAGGGCTATGTTCGGTGTCCACGGCAACTGCTTTTGCCCTATAACTCCCTCGAAATAATTAACCAAATAAATTTTTAGCTTAGTACTCATTAAACTTCAGATTTACTAAAATCCGACTCAGCTGAGGTCACTCGAACTTACACTCTGAAATCCATGCCATCCTGGATCACTCACAGGTAGATAGGTAGTAAACTTTATTGACGTCCAGAAGTAGTCACCCCTCGTTTTCATGGAGGGAGGACCGCGGGCCGCTCCCACGTCGGGACGGGAAGGCCAAGCCTCACCTCCGCATCGTGGGCCTTCTGGACTGCCTTGAGTGATGGAACCAGTTATGACTCTAGATCAGTAAATAAAATCTGTCTTGTGAGATCCCTTGATCCGTGTGGTGCTGCAAAACGGGGCACTCCCAGAGCATATGGTTAAAATCGCTGTATCCGCCGCAGTCGGGACACGAAGGGGAGACCTCCGCGAAACGACTATAGATCGAGAGGCTGGGATGCGGGTGCGTTTGTAATAACCTAAGCGTAACCGATTGAGGCCGTGATAGGTTTCGGTGGGGCAACGAAAATGCCCTGCGAGCAAGTTGATAATGCTTTGTGACTTCGTTAAAGGTGGAGAGTATGTCCCTAAAGCGGGGGGATCACTCACGCTCACCAGAAATCTGCAGCACGTAATTCGCTGAGACCCAGGCTCATCAGAATCAAACTCAGGCAGATTCACACAGACAAATGGGCCCTCAACAGTCGTCCTCGCTCAGGCACGCTCAGACTTGCGGAATCACCTACTCACTCAGACTCAAAAAATCTTGATCTCAGGCTCAGTGTAACTCACGCAATCACAGACTCACACATAATCATGGAATCATGGGTTTTAACTCTAGCCTCATAATATCATCGATATACTGAGACCTCGCTGGCAGATTAACTTGACTGTGATTAGCAGGATCATAAGTCACCAGTCCTTCTATAACTAGCGATGAAGTTAGAAGGGCCTTGAAAGACATGACCAGGGGAAAAGCTGCTAGAGAAGATGGAATAACAGTCGATTTAATAAAAGATGGCGGAGATATCATGCTTTAAAAGCTTGCGGCCCTTTATACGCAATGACTCACGACTTCAAGTGTTCAATGGATGGATGGAAATAACTTCGACGAAAGAGCGCCCGGAGCTACTGCCATTTTCGCTGCTATAGCAGGACACTCCCACAACATGTGCGAGTGTGTCGCTCTAGTTGCCTGACAGAGAGCTGGAGGAACACCAACATCACACTCATGCATAAGAAGGGAGACGTTAAACAATTGAAAAATTATAGACCCATTAGCTTGCTTTCAGTATTGTATAAAATATTCACCAAGATGATTTCCAATAGAATCAGAGCAACACTTCACTTCAGCCAACCAAGAGAACAGGCTGGCTTCAGGAAGGGATAATCTACGATGGATCATATCCACGTCATCAATCAGGTAATAGAGAAATCTGCGGAGTACAATCAACCTCTCTATACGGATTTTATATATTATGAAAAAAGCATTTGATTCAGTAGAGATACCAGCAGTCATAGAGGCATTGCGTAATCAAGGAGTACAGGAGACATACGGGAATATCTTGGCAAATATCTGCAAGGATTGCACAGCAACCTTGGTTCTCCAAAAGAAAAGTAGAAAGATACCTATCAAGAAAGGGGTCATGCAAGGAGACACAATCTCTCCAATGCTATTCACTGCATGCTTAGAAGAAGTATTCAAGCCATTAGACTCAGAAGGCTTAGGAGTGAGGATCAACGGCGAATATCTGAGCAACCTTCGGTTTTCAGATGACATTGTCCTATTCAGCAACAATGGGGACGAATTACAGCAAATGATTGAGGACCTTAATCGAAAAAGTGTAAGAATTGGGTTGAAGATTATTATGCAGAAGACAAACAAATTGTTCAATAGCCTCGCAAGAGAACACGAATTCAGGATCACCAGTCAGCCTCCAGAGTCTGCAAAGGAGCACGTTTATTTAGGTCAATTACTCACAGGGGACCTTGATCATGAGAAAAAAATTACAGAAGAATAAAATTGCTTTGGAATCATACGGCAGGCATTGCCAAATCTTGACTGGGAACTTACCACTGTCGTTGAAAAGAAAAGCGTACAATCATTGCATTCAACCGGTGCTAACATATGGAGCAGAAACTTTGAGGTTAACAAAGTAGCTCGAGAGCAAGTGAAGGACCGCACAAAGAGCGATGGAACGAAAAAGTTGTCGCAGTTTCACCTGAAAGGCGAAGCATCAACTGCGATAGCAAACTTGTAGAGAGCTATACGGAGTAATGATATTAGCTTTATCAGCTGTATAAACTTGGACATGCAGCAGCATCGCAACACGCAGAACTGTTGTCGACGCCGTCGGCGTTTTGCCCGCGTTCGCTCAAAATGCGTGCGGCGTTGGTGACTGTTGCCGGAGCCTCTGATATAAATAGGCACTGCGTGCCGCAGCTAAACGTCGCCTCCCTTCCCTCCCCCTCCCCCACGGCCTCTCGCTCGTCGGAAGAAGGCGCGTTTGCTCTACATACATGGTGATTGTGAAGGAGAACAGAGACGCCTACTTCTGCAGCCCTTAAGCGAGCACGGCGCAGAACGCGCGTTTGTTCTCCGCCGTGCGTTCACTCCCCGTGAAAGAGGCGCCCCTTGCGCCCTTTCACTCGCACATACAGCGTTCGGCATTTGTCGCTGAGCCGTGCTCCCTCAAGGGCTGCAGAAGATAGCGCCAACCTTTCCCTTTCCCTCAAGAACCACTTATCATCGGCGACGAGTTCTTCTCCAAATGACGTCATACGGAACCTCACGGCGACAGCGACGGCGACGCCGACGGCAGAAATCTGCTTTTGAGTGTCCATATAATTGCTATCGCAATAAAAAAAAGTCACAGTTTCGTCCTAAGGGCGAAGCAATGAATGCGATAGCAACACAGCAATGTCATACGAACTAAGGTGAGCGGCTTTGGCAGCAATATGAATTGTAGTAAACATGAGCTGATTAAGTAAGCAGGTGTGCTGCGGCGTAAGTAGACCGACATGAAGAGAGACTCGATGACCACGAGGAGGCGCGTGTGAAACGGTGGTGTTGATGAGAAGCGCTTCCCGTGGGCAGCGCGTGCGAAGGGACATACCTGTAGCGCTGCACTGCCGACCCGGGCAGCATTGCATGTGTAGCGTGCGTTGGAAAATGTGGCCCGACTATTGCTAACTGAATGAACAAGCGCGGTGTGAGCGCGCACGAACAAACACGAATAGATCACACTGAATGACTGCAGACAACGACTGTAAAAACGCTGGCAGCAAGCGCATATATACGCCGCAGCAGCGGGCGAAGGTACGTGCGGGCTATCGCTTCAACGGCAACTGAGCGGCGAATGCACGGCGCATAAAGGTCAGAGCCGTGTGGAGATAAGAGACGGTGCGGACGAGCGACGAGCGCGGTTGTTGGCAGCGTAGAAGTGCGCCCCCCCCCCCCCCCCCGCGCTCCCTCCGGCGCTGGCTTCCCGCTTCCTTGCTTGCGCGTGGGTGATTGAGTGCGTTCGCTCGGGCATACGGCGCGCGGCGAAGATTTTATCTATAGGGAACCTCACGGCGACGGCGGCGACGACGGCAGAAATCCGGTAGAAGTGTCCATATAATTGCTATCGCAATAAAATGTTAGGCCTAACGTTAAGAGACAGGAAGAGAGCGGTGTGCATCAGAGAGCACACAGGGATAGTCGATTTTCTAATTGACATTAAGAAAAAAAATGGAGCTTGGCAGGCCATGTAATTTGTAGGATGAATAACTGGTGAACCATTAGAGTTACAGAATAGATACCAAGAGAAGGGAAGCGCAGTCGAGGACGGCATAAAACTAGGTGGGGTGATGAAGTTTGGAAATTTCCAGGCGCAAGTTGGAATCAGCTAGCACAAGACAGGGGTAATTGGAGCTCACAGGAAGAGGCCTTCGTCCTGCAGTGGACATAAATATAGGCTGATGATGATGATGAAGTCACAAGACTAATAATCATAACCTCACGGTAAAGACGTGAGCTCAATTTAGAGTCAGTTGTACCTTAGCTAGAGGCATAATCGTAGGGTGCTTTGGGCTGCTGCAGTCTAAGACTGGTGCCTGCACCTGTGTGCATGGTTTGTGTGTGTTGTGTGTGCGTTTGCGAGGTGCGGGCCTGTGGAGATGGCGCATGCTCTTAAGTTCAGTAATAATCACCAACTGTACGTCTGCTGGACTAACCAGCTAGTCAACTGCATAGGGCTCAGAAACTCACAACGGAACATTATCCAACGGTGGAAATAATGTTGTCATTGTTGTGAACAGAAAGGAAACAGCCTTATAACAGAATGGTGATGGCGTATGTGCACCGCATACATAATAAACATTTAAGGATAAAATCCGTAGACACATAATACTTCTTACGAATTGTGAATGAGAAAGCACTAATGTCCAATAAATGCCGCTGAGGGGTCCTTCGAGTTTTGAGCTTTGTGCAATGTACCATAGCGGTACGTGTTGGCCGAGCCAGCAAGGTGTGGCAGCCTGCGGTGACAACGCCGCATGTCACCGACGTCCTGCGCGACGAGAAACCGAAGAAGCAGCAGCGGCCACCAAGGCCGGCAGGCACTCGCAGCAACTAAGCGCAGTGGGGGTGAGCGAGACCAGATAAGGATCGCGCGCCGGCTTTCAAGAGCGAGAGGCACACTGGTGACGTGGCGTCGCCGTGATGCCCTCTCTCCTCACGCGACACCTGGCGCGCTAACGTTACAGCAGGTGCCCCGTTACGCCCGCTCTGCTCCGTCGAAGCGCGTTCATTGCGCGGCGGGATCGAGACGTGACATCGCAGCTGTAGGAATTAACGTGACGGCGGCGAACTAGCCGTGCCGTCGTTCCTACTCAAGAGGCGGCGAGCTTGCCAGGAGCCGAGCGGAGGCTGCCACGACCAGCGTCTCACGTCCGGGTCGCCAAGCTATAGTAGTCGCGTCGCCCGCCGCCGCTCCCGTGTCGGCGGGCGACCACGTCCGCACGCAACGAACGCAGAGATGCAATCTGTGTTTATTACGCGCGTCCTGCGCAACGCCGCGTTGGCGCTGCAATCGGGAGTGCGCGTCTTGCGCAACGCTGTATTGGCGCTGCAATCGAGGGCGCGCCCCCACAGCAGCTAATGCGACTTTAGATGCCGTCTCGATGCTACAGACACCGGCTTTCTCGCTCGATGGACCATTTGATGCTTTCGCATCAAATAGCACGAGAGAAGAAAAAAGAACGCCACTACAACGCAAGCAAAAACCAAGCAGACACTAGCGGCTGCATTGTTCCCGTTTATTCTTGGCCGTACAGACGTGAGCAGCTTTGTCTAGAACGCGAGATCCAGCGTTCATAGATACTTTTTCAATAAAAAGTATCTATGAACGCTGGCGAGAACGGCCGAACGTGCCCAGCACCTACCGTTACACGTCGGACCCAGCAGCTAGCTTTAGACGTCGCTCCGGAGAGCCCCGGAAGCCGCCGTTCCCGCGTTCTAGACAAGGCTGCTCACGTCTGCATACATGGCACTCAGTGCCAGGCTGCCGGCGTTCCTTGGCGTTCCTGACCTGTCTCCTTCAGAGTGGCATCATCCGCAGTCAGAGGAGACAGTACCACGTGGCGTTAAACTAGACGATTGCAGGCAATGTGCTGAAAAAGAAAAGACCGCTGTGCGTTCCAGGTGTCGCGGAAGCCGTGGGACGTTGTGCCGTTATGATGCTAACGTTGTGACGCAGAAAAGCTACTTGGACGTATATTATTCTAATGCTTGTGAGCGATCAGCTTCTTCGCTTCTTGTATTTATTCCGCTTTCTAGCAAGCCCTTATGCAATGTCAACCAAATGTTGGAATTGGCGGAAAAAGGAATTCATTACTCTTCGGGAACTGCTTAGTTATTTTTGAAGGTTGAATTAATAAGATAAATCAATTACATTCAAAAATAATTGTTCCTGTAATCAAGTAGGCTTTTCTTTAACGTGTACACACCGCATAAAAGCATGGAGAGCGCGTTCGTAGATGTTACGCTTTCATAGACCGCGAGGACACTGTCGACACGCGCTCAAATATAAATATCGTACTTTTCTTTAAGATACACAGAACCTCACGCACGTTTATTCATACATACCACGTGCAAGTGCCTGTTTCTGCAATAAATATCACAATTGTAGACTAAGACTAGCTTTTGAATTTTCTAAGAATAATTGTTGTGCTGGCCACGTGCGAGTTCCACTCTGAACAAGTATTTCTGATGAGATAACTCGCCAATTACTTCGCTTAATTACATATTGGTGTCACTTTTGACTGCGCAGCAACTTTATGCAGTTAACGATGCTATTTTGATTGTGCGCTCATCCGTTCCTGACATGCTTAACATTTGGCAGCAGACCAATTTAGTTGGCAATGGTTTCCTCTTTGTGGTGCATTCGTTTCAAAAACAGTACTTTCGGAGGGTATTTCTTTTCTCTCACGGTCAACGCCACCAGGATGAAAGTATCATCTCTGCGAAGCAACGTACACTGCAATCCTGCTGATCCATGGCAGTAGCAGGTCGCTTTGGGCAACATGCTTCACTACCAGATAAAAACATTGAAAAACGTAGCACCAGCGGCTTGTTGTTATATAACGGGTGCAGCCATCACGGTAGCGGAGGACGATGTGTTTCTCTGTGACGAAAGAGTCATTCAAGTGCCAGACCATTAGCCAGCTCAGGCGACGTGCCGCAGAATGTGTTCCCTCTCGGTGCGTTGACAGTCCCCCCCCCCCCCCCACCAAAAAAAAAAAAAAAAATTTGGAGGATGCCTGCGACCTACGCGACCTGCGCCGGAGGCAAAACGATAACACCGACTTGCACTGCTGCTTCCTTGTCGGCAGCAGTTCCACCTAGCACTTGGCTACTAAGCCGCCAGCCGAGGCACGGTTTCGACACATAGCAAAACACGGCTCAGCATATCGCACCTATCAGGGGAAGGCATCTTGTGCCAAGCAAATAGGAGGCAAAAATATCTAGCTTGTGAAGAAACGAAGAACCTGGATAAGTGTTAAACCGAGGGGACGCGGTAATTTATGTTCAGCTCGCGTCTATTTCGAAACGCTACTGCTGAAAGAAATTTGAGGTTGGGCTGCAGTTAATTGCCGTTGTTAGATTCCGGCAGACAACGAGAAACGGGCGCGTAGCTCATCACGTTTTATTGGAACATCGGTGGGGATCCCGCTTGTTGCGTCTGTCAGCACAGCACTCTATCGACCTTGCAATCATGAGGTAATGCCTCTGAGTAATACCATCTCAGATAAAAAGTGCATTTTTCGTCCGAATGGCCAAGCATCGATAGCAAATTAGTAGACAGCTATACAAAGTAAGGATATAGTTTATCGTCCGTTCACTTTGTAATCATGCGCTTACTAACTAAATTAAGAAGGATGGTGTTACGTGCACACAAGCAAACATCGACACATTAGCACTCGATGACCGCGCACACTGGCTGTAAAAACGCTGGAGTGAGAAAGCGCGCCGGCCAGGGAGCGAATTGACCGTCGGTGCTGCCTCTCACTTCAACACGAAGTAAGCGGCGAGAAGACAGCGCGCACGCAGCTATCAGTACTCGGCGCACTCTGTCCCCATCGCAGATCGCTTTCAACACCGGGCCCGCGCAGGCGCGCCATATAGAACGCGCCGCAGTTAGAACGCCCCCCCCCCCCCCCACCCAGATTCCTGATGCGTGACGTAAGACGGCGCGCTTTCCTACCCGCTTTCCTCCTTTGCGCGCGGCGAGATTGAGCCACCATTGTCCGGCTCACCCTCGCACGCTTTCCCTCGCACATAAAGCATACGGCGTGCGGCATGTTATCGCCCTAGACGTAATACGGAACATCAACGCCGACGACGACGGCAGAAATGCACTTGCAGTTCCTATATTGCTATCACAATAAACATCTTCTTCGACTTCACGTTTTAGTCTTCACGAAGTTCTTTGAAACTTCGCTGCGTCTTTGATGTAGTGAGCTCTCTGCTTGTGATTGTGATAATAAAATAAAATAGAGCACCTAAGATCATCTTCTTCTACTCGCCCATTCATTACGAGAGTCTCGATCTTCACAGCCTTCAATCTGGTTCCTTTCGACCAGATTGAAGGCTGCTGAACACGGTCGAAAGGAACCAGATCGACGTGATAATCCGAAAGCAATCAAGCAAGCCATCGGAGTCCCGATAAGTGCCTCTACGGACAAACTCATGAGGTTGGGCCTGCATAACACGGTAGACGAAACTGATCGAGGGCCACCTCTCCAGCCAGAAGCATCGCCTAAGTCAACGAAGGCCGGCAGAAGAGTCCTGAAGAAGATCGGCTGGAGGAGACGAGACAGACGGAGCGAGGAACTACCAGACGTCTGGCTAGAGCAATCAAGGTAAACCACTCCACAAGAACCTGAGCCCAGGACACCACAGCGGCAGACGGGAGGCCAGAGCAAAAGCTTACAACAGGCTGCTGGCTGGGCAGAAGGAGGTAATCTTCACAGACGCCTCCTAAGACAGAGGAAAAAGCTGGCGACCGTAACGGTGACAACCACAGAAAAGCTGCTAACGTGCGCGACGGTAAAACAAACGATGTCGACGAAGCAGAAGAGCTGGCAATTGCCCTGGCCCTCACTACACAAGAGTGGTCACCGACTCGCAACAAGCGTATAGGACTTTCCAGTCGGGCTGGGTGTCCCGTTTGTGCTTCGGGCGCTCAAAGGCAAGGAACCTCCGAAAGGGGAGGAGACAGAATTAATCTGGGTTCCGGCCCACTCCGCAGTGGAGGGCAATGAGTTGCCCACCAGCAGGCCCGAGCGCTATCACACCGAGCCGCCGCCGCGGAGAGGGAAGAGGAGGACGCAAAGAGCAACCACTGGTCACGTACAAAGACATAGTGGAATATTACATTAACGGGAGACAGAGATTCCAAGAGCCACACCTCACGTTAACGAGGGAGCAGCAGACTACATATAGGCAGATCCAGACAGAGTCGTTTCCCCACCCCTGATTACTAAACCGCATGCACCCGAGCCAGTACGGGCAAGAATGTCCCGTGTGTCACGAGCCAGGTACACTGCAACACATGATCGCAGAATGTAATTTAGCCAACAACACCCACCACTACATAAACTGTCATGTGAAGGAAGTTAATTTGCGCTCCACTGCATACTCACAAACACTGGCATGGCGCTCTTTGGCCATAACTGGCCCTTGCGCCATAAAACACCACACATCATCATCAATCTTATTACGTATAGATTTTACGCACTTTACAGCGACTGCTTTAGGCCCCTTTACAGCCATGCCACATCTAACCTTCATATAATTGACTATTCATATACCACTAACAAGCCATTACCATCGTCCTGGCGCTCTTTGGCCACACCTGGCCCTTGCGCCAATAAACAACAATAATCATCATCAAGTTAATTTGACAAGCAGTGATATGATGTAAATTAATAATAGCATAATGGTGGTTGGAATGACCCATGAATTCATTTAGTGCACTTATGCCATTTTCGCATATAGTGAGCACATAATATATGTAGCAGAAATAGGTGAGATGTTTATCGGGAATGATTTGAAAAGCTCTGATTCTAACTGTCCCATAAATATTGTTGCATATGTCGGTGCTAGAGAGGTTCGCATGCTATTGGCAGAAATCTTTGAGTAGTAGGTCCAATCAATTTCAATATACTTACGGACAAAGGCTAACTTGCAAAATGAAAGATAGACTTCAGTAGAGCGTTCTTGCGTGACCTCTTTTCGAGATTTAGAAACAGCTTCAATTCTTTCAAGAATAAGCACGTTGGCGTATGGAGCAGATATATTTAGAGTTACAAGAATGGCCCGAAGAGTGTTTGTCAGATCAGAGAGAGACCATACTACCGTGTTTGCCGATTTCAAAACATCCTTTCTATCCGCGAGTTATTTCAAATTGTCCTGCTGCTTAAGAGATACATACTTGTGTTTGGGACACATTCACTGTGCTTAGAATTTCCCTTGAATCTAGTTTTATGCATTGATCTACTTCTTGGCATTCTTCAGCATCAGGTGTCCATGTGCTTGGTGGTCGCAGAGCATCGCTGTTGATGGTTCCTGCGCTATATCTGGTGTTCTTTTGCACTTCGTCTGTACCAGCAAATCATGCGAGAATGTGACCAGCAGCCAACAGCGATGACAATAGATCAACAACGACGGCATGCCATCGACAGTGACAACATGAACAGCGCATAACAACAACGGTATGCGGACGCCGATTGAATGACCATGACGGTATGAAGACGACGGCTCGAAGATGACGGCGTGATGGCAACGATTTCACAATGCACTGAGAGCGAGAAAGTGAAAACGGCAGAAGATTAACAATGACATTTCGGTGAAGTAATGATCACAACGGCAAAAAAGTGATGAAACGACGCCGAAGGCAGGACTTCGACGGCTTGTTGGTGCTAGAAATGACGTCCGCACTTACGTGCATCACTTGCCACCGCAGGCGGCCTTACATCGCACTTTGAATGAAACCAGACAATTGGGTCACTCTTATTAAAACTATTTTTGGTGTTCCTGCAACACTGTAGCAAGCAACGAACCGCGGTGACGATGGTACGACGACGGCGGCGTGACAACGACATTACCTTCGAAATGATCCATGCTTTAAGCACGACGGCTGCGATAACTATGATAACGGTGATTGCAGCAGCAGCAGCAGCAGCAGGGGCGGCGGCGGGAGAGTAAACGGAACAGGCAAACGGAACAGGAACGGTACATGGCTACGAGGAATACCACCAAAGAACAAGAGGTAAGCTGGGCAGCAGTAGCCCCCCCCCCTCGTACAAAAAACCACAGACGCCCCGCCCACGAAATTCGAACAGGGAACTCGCGAGCATGCGCGCACAGATACAAACACTCACACAAGAAAACAGACAACTCAAACAACAAGTGATACAGCTCACACAAAAACCACAAGAGATGGCACCACACCAGGCCATCATTGACCTACAAACCAATGTCGATGCCATCCAAACCCAGATGCAAGCCTTCATGGATGCTACACGCGCCCAGATGGAACAATAACACAGACTGCCCTACAATCGCACAGAGGCAGCAATCAAGCACATGGAAGCCGCTGTAGACAGCAAGCTTAAGGGCCAGCTTCCACTCCATAAAACTGCGAAAAACACTACGGACAGAACCTCTGCAAGTCACACCTGCGGCAGGACATAACCGACACCAAAACCCATCACCGATCATAACATCACCGACCACAAACACCCAACAATGCCTAGACCACACAAGCAAGTCAAAGAAAACTTAGAAATTTGGCAATGGAACTGCCGTGCGGTACCGAAGGGAAAAAAGGGCTACTGACACAATTGATCGCTCAATCCTCAAAGCCGCCAGGGGTCATAGCCCTACAAGAGCCCGGTACCCGACCACACTACACGGCTACGAGGAATACCACGCAAGTCAAGATGACAATGGAAGGTAGCCACACTCGTAGACAAAAACATAACTATACAACACAAATCTATACACGACGTAGACGTACAACATGTACTCCTAGAATTCGTCTACAAAGGCAATCAGACAAAGAGTGCCTTTGTTCTAAACGTCTACTGCCCCCCCCCCCCCCAGCCAAAGGCGGGCAAACATTGACAAACTCTTCAGGGACACTCTCCGCCTTGCCAAAGACCGCCCTCTGGTAATCATGGGCGATTTCAACGCTCAGAACACGCTATGGGGGTATCAGAGGCAGGACTGGAAGGGTCTCCAGCTAGAAACACTAATGGAACAGAGTCACCTCACACTGGTCGCAGACCCGAACACTCCGACGAGGGAAGGGAACAGCGTAACACGCGACACCACTCCCGACCTCACCTTCATCACACAAACCACGCGAGCCGAATGGCTCAACACACTCGAAAACTTAGGCAGCGATCACTACATACTTAACATAACGCTACAAACTGGACGCCTACGCAGGCAGATCGGAACAGCCAAAATCACTGACTGGCGAAAAATTAGGGAAGCCCAAGAACAGGACACAGACACAATCACGAACCTGGAAGACTGGTGCGACAACCTCCGTCGACAGAAACAACACCATACAAAGGAAATTGCCAGAACGGAAGAGACCCCAGAAGTGGATCCCCACCTACTACACCTGTGGGACGCCAAACGAGGTCTCACCCGCCGTTGGAAAACACAGAAGTACAACAGGAAACTGAAGACACGCATAGCACAAATAACAGCGGAAGCAGAAGAATATGCCATGCAACTCGCCTCGGCGAACTGGTATCGATTCTGCGACTCCTTCGGTGGCACCCTGGGTACCGCCAAAACGTGGCACATACTCAAAGCCATCCTGGAACCCCACCAAAACCAAAGGAGAGGGGCACAAGGCCCTGGAGCGGCTACTACACACCTACCCAGGCAGCCAACAAGACCTCATCGACGCCATCAAGAACAAGTGCTATGGAGATCCAGCTCCCACGCAACCATGTACAACACCATACATGGGACAACCCAACGCACTTTTGGACGAACCCATCACAGAAAACGAGGTGAGAGCGGCCATCGCAGCCACCACCCGTAACACAGCGGCGGGCACGGACCGTATCACGAACGCCATGATCAGAAACCTTAGCGACAAGGCCATCTCCGCGCTCACGGCCTTTCTCAACCAACACTGGGAACAAGGTACGGTGCCGGCGATGTGGAAACACGCACGCATAATCATGATCCCCAAACCGGGGAAGAAATTGGCAATTGAAAATCTGAGACCAATCTCGCTCACATCCTGCCTCGGCAAGGTGTACGAGAAAATCATACACAAGAGACTACAGGGACACTAAGAAGACAACAAGCACCGGCCAGACACCATGTTTGGTTTCCGCGCAGGCTTGTCCACACAAGATGTTTTACTCCAAATCAAGGAAGAAGTCCTCAGCAACGTTCCCCGCTGCGGCGAACATGCCCTCCTAGCAATCGACATCAAAGGAGCTTTCGACAACGTCAGCCACCAAGGAATCCTAGAAGGGCTCGCCAACACCAACTGCGGTGAGCGAACGTACAAGTACGTTCAGAGCTTCCTAAGCCACCGCACGGCAGAGCTGAAGATTGGGGAGATCCAGACTGCAGTATACCACCCTCCCAACAAGGGCACACCACAAGGAGCAGTCATCTCACCCACGCTCTTCAATGTCGCCATGATCGGCCTCGCAAGAAAACTGCAGGACGTAGAAGGCCTCCGCCACGCCTTCTACGCAGACGACATAACACTCTGGACCACAACAGGGTCCCTTATTGAAAAAGAAGAACGGCTGCAAACTGCAGCTGACCTCATCCAAGAATACGTCAACCAACGGGGACTACAATGCTCGCCCGAGAAATCTGAACTCATACGAGTCTGGCGAGGCCGGGGTAACCACACAGTCCCCACAGACCCAACACGAAAAATCGAGGTACACCTCAACGGGAGCCTCATACCAGAAACGTCATTGCTCAGGGTTCTGGGCATGTGGCTGCAGTCTAACCAGCGTGCTACACACACCCTTACGCTCCTCAAAACCAGTGTCAAGGCGATATCACGCATGATATCCCGTGTAACATCGAAGAATAGAGGCATGAAGGAAGGGGACACACTCCGACTGGTCAAAAGCCTGGTGGTGAGCAGAATAACATACAGCCTGCCCTACTACCATCTCACACAATCCGAGACGAAACAGGCCGACACGCTCTTGAGGATGGCTTTCAAGACCGCTCTCCGCCTGCCGATGAGTACATCGACTGAGAAATTATTGGCGCTGGGGTTACACAACACCCTCAGCGAACTCACAGAAGCCCTTCACGTCTCACAACAACAGAGACTTGCGCGGACTCACACGGGCCGGTAGGTCCTACAAACTTTGGGCTTCAAAGCCACAACAACACGAACCCAAGAAACCTGCACGATACCTCGTCACGTCCAGGACAGGTATCACATTGCCCCAATACCACGCAACATGGACCCTAACCTACACTCCGGAAGGAGGAAAGCAAGGACCCAATACATAGAGAAAACATTCAGGTTCGATACCACGGCCCGTTTTACGGACGCCGCTATGTACGGAACAAAGAAAAAGGGCGCAGTGGCAGTGGTCTGCGACCGCCGAGGCCACGTCACCTCCAGTGCATCGACCCGCCCCTGCACGATCACGGAAGCGGAAGAACTGGCCATCGCGTTAGCCATCCGCGAAGGTCAACACGCAAGTAAACCACTGACGATCCTCACGGACTCCCAGCAGGCCTGCCGCAACTTCCTACAGGGAATAATCGCAAGACCTGCCGCACAAGTCCTAGCCCAAATACCCAAGGAGGACACTGACGACAACACCATCATAACCATCATTTGGATACCGGGTCACGCTGCCATCACGGGTAACCTGTATGCCGACAGAGCAGCTCGAGAATTTGCACATAACCGAGCACTCATCACGCCGACTGCAGATGACCCTGACCCAGTTGACCCCGAGTATTCAGCAATCCTGAACTTCCACAGAGGGAGTCGCTTGCGATATCCCCCACCCCATCGAATACTAAAGACGGAGGATGCCGCTGCCTGGCGTAGGCTCCAGACAGGCACTTACACGAACCTACACTTATTACATCGCCTGCACCCCACAGCCTACAGGGACGAATGCCCGTGGTGTGGGGCCACACCAACCCTATACCACATTACGTGGGAGTGCACGCTACACAACATAGAACACCATGACACGAACACCACGAGGGAGCAATGGGAGGCACTGCTGTCCAGCTCGGCCCTCGACGACCAGCTCAAGCTGATCCAGAGAGCAGAGAAGATGGAAAGAGCCAGCGGAGCCCTGGACTAGGGGCCCCGACCATTAGCGATGCCCCATTGGGGCAAGACAAAACTATATTTGAATTAAAGTTTGTCTATCTATCTATCTATCCAGGCAAACATTAGGGGCAGCTTCACACTACTAGTGCGGAGACTGGGCAAACTGCGAAGCTGGTGACCCCACCTAGCTTTATCTCGGTTCGACCAAGTTTTTGCGAGGTTATGCTTCGAGACTCGGCCACGTTTTGCCCAAGATAATCCCGAAATCATCACACTCAGTCATTAAAGTATTTGGATGCTCAAACGCTTTTGCTCGGTTTCGCGGGCTAGTAACTCTGGATCTACTGCGAATAGCCGATGTTTCGCCGCCGCTTCGGCTGCTCGATAGTCGGGATCGTACCGAAGTTGTCTCGCTCGCTCTCGAATAGTGGCGTGGCGTCTTTCGCGCCGCGCTTCCTCTTCTTCGGGAGTGGCGCTCTTCTTCGGTCGCCACAGCGGCGACGCGGAGCTAGATATTCCGTAGGTCGGCGCAGTGACGTCACCACTTAGCTCCGCCTCTGCGCAGCCGCGGCATCCACGACGCACGGCGCAGTGACTCCGTGGCTCGGGAAAGCTAAGGCGAAGCGATGCGGCGTGCGCGATGATGTCACGGCTCACGCAGCTGTAGCGAGGCTCGGCGTGATCAGCGCAGCTGGGGCGAAGCGTTGCAAAGCGACGCATGCTCAGATCATCGCCATGCGGAGGTTTTGCGGCGTACACTCAACCGCCCATCATCGAGCTTAAACAACTTCGTTAGTTCACAGGGGTATGTGCCATTGCTCTTGGACCCTTTCTGCACTACCTCCAGGATCAGACCACATTTTGGGCCTACACCATCCGACTACTTCCAGCTTGAACAGATTCGCTGTTAAAAATAGCTTGGGTTTAAAATTAAATTATGTGCCTAATGGTAGGGACGAAATCTTGGGCCCCAACACAGCTGTCCGATGCAACAAAAATATTTCCATAATGCCAAGGCCAAGTAGCTCTGAATTATTCGCCACGTGTCATGGCACACGCAGAGGGGCAGCAAACGCGAAGCGGCAGCGTTTGTTCAGTTTATATCGTAGATGATGTGGTTTACATGAGGGCCATCGGTATGAACTTGCATCGACACAGCAATTGCAGAGAAACATACACAATATTCATTCCTATTTCTGCATTTAAGCACGCCTTTGATGTATGTGAATTTTGAAAAGGTGCGTTACCTCTAACACAATCTTTTTAACCATTGTTTTGTTTCGTGCAGGAGACTATTCCTTGCATTCAAGAAGCCGCATGGAGTGAGTGGGTATGTTCTTAGTCGTAACAATAATGCCTATGTCTGTTACCCAAAAATGTTTTCTTGTCAGTAGCACGGAATCACATAATTTTTATATAAAGTTGCGGTAATTGTATATTTCTTTGTATTGAAGTATTTAGTGAAGAAAAGTTGAGTTTCTCAAAGTAAAATCCGTCAGAAAAATTGTAAAGTACGACTTAGGCGCAACCTACAGAGGTGGTAGTGTCGGTTTGTAATTTGAATATACGAGAAAAACGCGTGATAAGCAGGCAGGGATCTTTGAATGCTACCGCGTTCCAATCTTAAAGGCGATTTCTGATGGTGTTTCGCTGTAGTATGGTTGTAGTTTGCATTGAGGGGAATGTTGAAAACCGAGGCTTTCTAAATTTTGATCGGGCCCCATGTCGTAGAAAATAAGGTGTCGGTGTCGGCGTCAACGGCGTCCAATACCGCTATCACGTTCCACTTTTAAAGGCGAAGCTTAAGCGTACTCCAAGTTTTTTTACAATATTTTTTCTAACTCAAGCATTCCTAACGAATTGAGAATGTTACTTAGTGGCAATAGTGTTGGGCTGCTAAGCACGAGGTCGTGGTATCGAATCCTGGCTACGGCGGCCGTATTTTGATGTGGGCGAAATTCGAAAACCCCTTGTACTTAGATTTAGGCGCACGTTAAAGGATGCCAGGTGGTCCAAATTTTCCAGAGTCCCCCACTACGGCGTGCCTCATAATGATATCGTGGTTTTGGCACGTAAAACCCCACAATTCAATTTTAACGAATGGAGAATGCCTAAAGTCATTCTAGTCTTCAAGTCCAGCAAGCGTTCTTCACGCCTCAACTACACACCCATATCCTTAACAAGTACAATTTACAAACCATTAGAACACGTCTTAGATTCAGAGGTTATCAATTACTTCGACGAAAATTTTTAAATATTATAAAGTTCCAACACACGGTAAAAACCTTCAAAGAGAGAGAGAGAGATAAATGAGATGGGAAAGGCAGGGAGTTAACCGGAAGGTAGAAGGTAAAAGCCTTCAAGACTTTAATTATACTAGTCAGCTGCCATTACGATGCTCCATGTCTTCGTTCTCTTCTTCCACATCTTTGTCCTCTTCGCTGTCTGTTCGTCTAGGATCACTACATCCTCCTAGGCTTCCATTCATCTCTCCTGGGATGATATTGAAGAATATTAGCAATCGACGCTTCTTCTGTGTTTCTTCGAGGTCCTTGATAATTCACGGTCTTGAGAATTCCTTGGTGCTTCCCTGTTTTCAATACTGAATATGGGCCTATAAAGGGGCACTTTGAATCCAACCCCTTTCGAACCAGCACCATGTCTCCTGGTTCAATATCGGGTATCGTGGACTGGTGACGTTTGTCGAAGGTATTTTTCATAGTTTTACGATACTTTTCTTTCTGATTCAAATCCATTTGCTTTTCGCAAAGTGTTAATTTTTCAACTATATCAAGTTCCTTGTCCGCAGGTAAGCAACAGGGTTTTTGGAAAGCGGCGAAGTAAGGGCTACATCGCAATGCTGCAGTGTGAGATCAAGTATGGTGACGAACAGCTCCTTCCAAAGCGCACTTCCACCCGCCTTTCAGGTGGGGTATCAAGATAGGAATGTCTTTAAGTCCCGAATCACCCTTTCTGCAAGAAAATTCGCTTTGGGTGATAAGGTGCTGGAAAACGCAGCTCGACGGCTCCTGCTTCAGCCGAACGGCGAAGTTTTTCGCTTCGGAATGCCGGTCCCTTGTCCGCAACGATGACCTTAACATTGGAGAACATATCCCTCTCTAGAAAAGAAGTCACACAGTTCGCATCTTCTCTGCCAGCTTTAGCAGCCACGAACCGTGTACACTCGTCCACTGCAAAGAGGAATGCTTGCGTCTTTTTTACCCCTTCGCACTTCTGTTTGAGTTCAACAATATTGAAATGTAGTATTTCGAAGGGCACATTCGAGTATTCCGGATTGACCATTTTGTTTCCACGCGGTCTGAACTTAGCTTTGCAAAGTTGGCAGTTGTGGCACGTCTTTATGTAACCAGCGACATCTGTCTTCATGCCTTTCCAAGTGAATCTTTGCGTTAGCTTTCTGTATGTTTTAGTGAATCCGTCATGGCCTCCCGACTCCGCAATGTCGTGGTAGAGTCGCAGCATGGTCGGTATCGCTGTTTCGGGCACTGCTAGCTTCCCGTTTTGCATCCTCAGGTCTTGCGTTCCTTCCCACAATTTGCTCATATTCACTTCTTCATGGGTAACTTCTCTTGGTACATGAAGTCCAGACAGAGCATCTGCGTCCTGGTGCTTTTATCCTGGCCGATGCGCTACCTCGAAAGTGTACTGCTGAATTTCACTCACCCATCTTGCGACGCTACCTTTTGGCTGAGTGAGTTGCAAAAGGTGAGTCAGGGCTTGATTATCTGAAAACAATTTCAAGCTTCTTCCTTCCAGATAACTTCTAAAATACTTGAGCGCCATAACTACAGCCAATGCTTCCTTTTCCGTCGTAGCATAGTTTGCTTGGGCCTTGGTAAACGTGTAAGAAAAATATCCTATTACTTGCAGTTGTTTCGCAACAGGCTTGTTGACATGTCTTTGATAAAGAACTGCTCCTGTACCATAATGAGAGGCATCAATGTACAGTTCAAATGGCAGGCTAAACTCTGGGAGCGTCAGGACAGGGTCTGAAGAAATAATTTCAACAAGTTCTGCGTAACACCGCTCGCAGTCTTCAGACCACACAAATGGCACCTCTTTTTGCGTAAGGGCAGTGAGACACTTTTTCTTTGTTGCATAATCCTTTATGAAGGCCCGAAATGCCCGGCAAGGCATAAAAACACTCGAAGAGAGTGTAGATCAAATGGCTTGACGAGACTCTTGATACGCTGGACACTTTGTTCTTTGGTACTTTTTGTCTGCCCATCAAATACCCTGCCAAAAAAAACAACCCTCTGGGAGAAGAATTCACTCTTTCTGACGTTAATCTTAAGCTGTGCCCTGCTCAATGTATCTAGAACCATTGATAGATGACTAATGTGGTCATCTCTTGTTCTTGGATAGACGAGTATGTCGTCGACATACACACTAAAAATTTGCCAATAAATTCTTTGAGAACAGATTTCATCATTTTCTGGAACCAGGCGCCTGATATTTTCCACCCAAATGGCAGCCGGTTATATTCGTAGATGTCGAAAGGTGTAAAAAACGCGGTGAACATCTTAGTTTCCTCCTTGAGTGGTATTTGCCAATAGCCTTTACATAGGTCTATCCTGGAAAACCATTGACACCCACCGGTCTCGTCAATTATTTCGTCGATTCGTGGCATCGGGAATGGCAACAAGTCTGTTTGCCGGTTGATAAGCCGGTAATTGGTGCACAAGCGATAGGATTCGTCGTCTTTCGGTACTATAGTAATGGGTGAGGCAAACGGAGAGGTCGAAGGTCTGATGATACCAGAATCCAACATTCCTTGTAGATCCTGTGTAAGCCATACTTTTTTTTCGTGGTTTAACCCATAGACTTTCTTCCTCACAACACTTTTGTCTCGAAGATCGAACGGCACTTCGATTGCAGTCGTTGCGGGGGGATAGGTGCCGACACACAGAATTTCTGGAAATTTCAACGAAACCTCGTGGGAACTTGTGACTGACCTATCTTGCGTCTGAATGAGGTTGGAATGCTCGGTGGTGATAATGTCGTTCCACAGAATATTCATCTTGAATAGTTTCATGTGAGGCCGGGATAAAAGGAAATCGAACTCCACTCCTGACATGACCAGGTTCCTCACGGTGAGCTCTAGATCTCTGAATTTCACTTTTGCATCCGTCCATTTTTAGCTCTCGACAGTTGCCGTCATAGCCTTGAACTTTGACAGCTCTCGCGGCAAAGATTTCACCTTTGTCAACTCTTTTCTCATTAATGAGACTGACCGAGGCACCTGGGCATCTCGATATTATTCACGATCATTGGGACAAACAAAATGTTCGATTTCACAAGAAATATTGTCTCCTGCGCCTCAGACGTCCTGACATTCGTGGATTTTCCGAGAATCTTCCCAGAGGAGTCCCCTAGGGCTGTGATAACTCGTGTTGGCAGAATAATCTTCTCTTCTTTTTTGCGACCATTCCCTGTTCGAGTTGTGTTGCACCTCGTGAGACCGGGACTCGAACGACACATATTTTAAGCAATACAGAAGCTCCTCGGAAGTGGACGGTGCTTTAACCTGGCCTTGTCCCTGACAATCTTTTGTCATCCCGTGTATCACTAGTGGCACGATAGAGGAATGTGGAAGCGTGGGATCCGCCAATTGCAGTAGGCGCCTCTTCTCAAAGTAATAGTCCAGCAAATTGCCGTCTCTCTGTTTGTAAAAAATTGCTTCGTCCCACAAGTGGTCTGGGTTCATTTGAAATGCCCGAATAAAACTTTTTTTCACGTGTCCCATGATTCTTTCATATGTTCTGTGACGCGCAGATCATACCACTTTTTAGCGTTGCCACGTAGTTACGGGCGCATGTGAAGTATCCGATCGGAGTCACTTAACTAGTGGTTCTGCTCGCACGCGTACTAAAAAAATCCAGCCAGGAAACGGCACCATCCGTGCTATCATCAAACATTTCCGGCTTAACTGTCTCTCGACGTATCGCACCAGTGGCAAGTATATTCAAAGTTACTTGCTGTTGTTTGATTTGCTGCATTTACGTTTGCGTTAATTGTGCCATCGCACTCAATATGCCTTGGAGAGGCGGCCGCGCGTTTCGATCTATATCGCCTTGAGCGTCACACTTATTTGCGATTTGTTACCTCATAGATTCGAGTTCCGCGAATTCCATGTCAATTTTCACGGTAGCTCTTTCGGTGACGCCGCTGATCGAGGCCTTGGCTTTGTTGCTGATAGTTTCGAGTAGGTCAGGTGTAGTTAGGTCCTCCGGCGCCGCAATGTTCTCACCTTCCAAAGCATAGCCCGTGACGAGAGGGTGGCCGTCCCGTCTTTCGACGTAGAATGTCACCCAAATCTGGTTGCTGTTGTCGGCTGCGCCAAATATAAAGTTCCAACACACGGTAAAAGCCCTCAATACTTTAATTATACTAGTCAGCTGCCATTACGGTGCTCCATGTCTTCGTTCTCCTCTTGCACATATTTGTCCTCTTCGCTGTCTGTTCGTCTAGGATCACTACATCCTCCCGGGCTTCCATTACCATCTCTCCTGGGATGATATTCAAGAATATTAGCAATCGACGCCTGTTCTGTGTTTCCTCGAGGTCCTTAATAATACACGGTCTTGAGAATCCCTTGGTGCTTCACTGTTTTCAATACTGAAAATGGGCCTATAAAGGGGCACTTTGAATCCAACCCCTTTCGAACCAGCACCATGTCTCCTGGTTCAATATCGGGTATCGTGGACTGGTGACGTTTGTCGAAGTTCTTTTTCATAGTTTTACGATACTTTTCTTTCTGGTTCAAATCCAGTTGCTTTTCGCAAAGTGTTAATTTTTCAACTATATCAAGTTCTTTGTCCGCAGGTAAGCAACAGGGCTTTGGAAAGCGGCGAAGTAAGGGCTACATCCCAATGCTGCAGAGTGAGGTCGGTTATGGTGACGAACAGCTGCTTCCAAAGCGCACTTCCACTCGCCTTTGAAGTTGGGGTATAAAGATGTATTAGGCCGGTGTCCCCAGCGCCCACCGGTGTCGCAAGAAGTGCCGGCGGCCACGTGCTCCTAGTATCCCGTTTTAGTCACTGGTCTTTGGCCGCAAGCCACCAGCATAACATTTGTTTCTTTCGCGTCATGGCGAAAAAGTGCTGCCTTGCGCCCGGAGCAGTGGTGTCACACGGTGCATTTTCTATCGCTAGTGAGCCCGATCGGACCAAATATCTCGATTGCGATTTGCCCCTTTGTGCCAGCTGCGGAAAGGAGTCAATCGCCGAAACATTTGATCTCTATATGGCTCGATCGTACTCGAAAATGCAGCGTGTGGCCACTGTATAAGATTCGCGCAATAAAAAGCAACAGATAACTAACAAAATTGGGCCGCAGACAGAGGCGTGCTCGCATGTCACATTGGCAAAAATGTAAAATGTTATTAGCTACAGCGTCACAGACGGAATCCCTGTAACAGACAGACAGACAGACAGACAGACAGACAAAGAACTTTAATGAAGGTCCTGAGAAGCTCCGTTGCCCCCTCTCAGAAAATCCCTGTAAAAAATAACAAAGATAAACTCTCGCGCACGTGCATATGGCTCTCGTTTGTATGCTCAAAATTATGTGAGAAAGGTGGCGGCGGCATGTTCCTCAGAACATGCGGGTTACTTCCCTCAAGACAGAGAAACAACTTGCGTCATGCTCCATGGAGGTATGGGTGCTAAACAGGAATATAAATATGCGAACGCTGCTTATTTCTCGTGTCTACCGCACACCGTTTGTAAATGGAAACCCACAATAAATGAAATTACACAGTGGACACGTTCCACGCCTTTATTACCATACATATATGTTTCCTTATGGTTCTCACTCTAAAGCCCATTTGATGCTTAGTTTGAACTCGACACAACGATTTCTCATAGTTTACAAAAGGGAGCAGATTCGGCCTCCGTGGTTTCCATACCGGAAAAAAATTTTCGCCGAGAGCTAGTGGGGCTATACTAATTCAGGTGCCACCAAATTAGGAAGGCGCTCTAAGCGTCAACAAAGTCATTCCCTCACCAGAACAGGAATTGGCCTCTCTGGTGCATGCAGTATTCGTCCACTACCTTCCTGATTACTCCTACAATTAACCCATGGCCCTCAGTGCCCAGCGGCTGCGGAGCACCTGATCAAGGCGGCGGTCAGACGTGCGATGCGGCAGAGGGTGCTAATTATCTCTGGGTCCGGACAGGCCGCAACTGGAAACTGAACCTGGCAACGTTCACACCATGCGCACCCTCTCGAGTGAGGCTAACTTAGCAGGGCTATTTGAGGAATTATCAGACATTGCCCGGGATATTATTGGCCTAAGTGAGGCTAGAAGAACTGTTGAGGCTGATGCGGTGATGACTAACGGCCACGTCCTCTGCTACACAGGTCTTCCACATAAGAGAGAATACGGGGTAGGACTTCTAATCCATAAGGACATAGCAGGCAACATTAGTGAATTCCACAGCTATAATGAGAGAGTAGATGTCGTCATAATAAAGCTGAATAGGAGGTATAGAATGAAGGCGCCAACCTCCAAACACGATGATGAAGAAATACAACAGCTTTATAAAGATGTTGAATTAGCAATGTGAAAGGTGCAAACTCAGTCTACAGTAGTCATGGGCGCCATCAACGCAAAAGTGGGGAAAAAACAGGCTGGTGAGCAAGCAGTTGGCAACTACGGCATCGATTGTAGAAACACTAGACGAGAGATGTTCGTAAAATTCGCGGAAAGGCAGAGCCTCCGAAGAATGAATACCTTCTTCAGGAAGCGCAGCAACAGGAAGTGGACCTGGAAAAGCCCTAATTAAGAAATAAGGAATGAAATAGATTTCATACTCGCTGCCTATCCTAGCATAGTGCAGGATGTAGAAATGTTAGGTAGCGTAAAGTGCAGTGACCATAGGTTAGTGAGGTCTAGGATATTTTTTAATTTGAAGACAGAAAGAATAAAATTAGTAAAGAAGAAACAGGCAAACCTAGACGCACTAAGGGTAAAAGCAGACCAATTCAATCTGGTGCTCGCAAACAAATATGCAGCTTTAGAACAGCAAGAGGAAGACAACATAGAGGTAATGAATGAAACCATAACTACGCATGATCTCAGAAGCAGCAATTGAAGTGGGAGGTAAGGCACCAAGGCAACTAGGAGGTAAGCTCTCGCAAGTAACAACGGACCTAATGAAGAAAGGTCAAAACAAGACAGTGTCAAACTCGAGAGGTCTGATAGAATTCGCCGAACTGTCAAAACTGATCAACAAGTAGAAAGTAGGGGATATTCGAAATTATAACATGGCTGTGAAAAGAAAAGTTTGCATAAGACAAGGAAAAATGTATGCACTAAAAGATAAGCAGGATAAAATCATCAGCAATTTCGATGAGATAGTAAAAGCAGCTGAAAAATTCTATACTGACCTGTACAGTCCCCAGAGCAGCCCAGCTACTTTCATTCGAAGTAGTGATGAACAGGATACAGAGGCTCCTTTTGTAATTAGCGATAAAGTTAAAAGGGCATTGCAACTCATGACCAGGAAAAAAACTGCTGGAGAAGATGGAATAACATTCCTTTTAATCAATGATGAAGGAAATATCATGCTTGAAAAGCTTGCAGCTCTTTATACGCAATGCCTTACGACTTCAAGTGTACCAGACAGCTGGAAGAACGCTAACATTATATTAATCCATAAGAAGGGAGACGCTAAATAATTGAAGAATTATAGACCCATTAGCTTGCTTTCAGTATTGTATAAAATATCCACCAAGATAATTTCCAATAGAAGCAGGGCAACACTTGACTCCAGCCAACCAAGAGAACAAGCTGGCTTCAGAAAGGGGTATTCTACGATGGATCACATTCATGTCATCAATGAGGCAATCAAGAAATTCGGCGTTACCTTTGTGACCTTACTGCCCCGTATAAAATTCAAGTGCGAGGAGAAAGAGAGGACCGCGCCAAATATCAGGCCATTATAATTGTGGCCATGTGATTTGCGACAGGTGTGAGAGTATGAATGACGCGGCGGTCGCGAAGTGTGTGAGTGTGATAATGTGGATAGTGGTGTCTACCGTGCCGGGGCAAAGTGCCTGAAATACCACATTGGAGTGATGATTGTGTTGTGGGAACAGCAAGAGGAAAATTGCTGATGATGATAATGGAAGAAGAAGGCCACCTGCCACGGACAAGGAATCGGCGGGTGGAGCGCGCAGAGCGTGAGAGTGAGCGGAAGTGTGGAATGAGCCATGTGTGGAGGCACAATAAGTCTGGAACGGCAGCTCGCACAACGGCGGTTCAAACCTTGGGTACCGGCGACCGGTGTCCTGCTACAGGCGGAACTGGGTGAAGATCCCATTTGTGGCTGGACTCTCCTGTGCACCAGCGGCCTGGTGCAGTGCTTCCTGCTGGAAACCGGGACGCGTGAGCTACGCGTCTGCTGACCGACCCCGACGTTCTAGCGGCGAAGGTGTTACAGGCCAGGCCTTACTGGCCAGTTACAGCAGTAACCTGGTGCCATACAGGCTTGCTGTTTCCCCTGCTACCACGTCGCGACCAGGTGCGGCGTGGTGTTGACGGGGTAAGACGTGGCCGTCGCAAGCAAAACACCAGTTGGCCTAAAGTGTCAGACTACGCAGCGACGCACTGCGCAACGAGAACAGTCACGGGTACCGCAAGGACGAACCACACGGGCGAGTCGTGATGCATGAGTGCTAGGCACATCATTATATAGACGGAGAAATGTCTTCAGAACTCTAGTTCTGCCGTGTCAGTCCCGTTTGCCCTGTCATTCTTTAAAAGATTCTGAGCCCAAGGGCAACAGCAAGCGTTTCCATCAGACTCAGCTTCACGCTCACCGTTCACCTCACTAGTATCGGCGCTGAGCCGTGTTTACTGTGGGACATCGAAGTAAGAATTAAAGCTTTATAATGAATGTCACTTCTGGCTAATTAGGTAAGGCTGGGGAGAGAAAAGTACGAATAACATCTTCTGGCTCTGCGCAACCACTATGCCCCTTCTCACGCACGCACTGTTGTACCCAAGTCCGGGCTAGAGGACACGACCACGTGGCTGACCTTACCAGGGTGAGCATGCGCCAACTGCGTGCCATAAGTTTCAGGTCATTTGCAAAGGATGCGAAAGCGGAGGCGGACGATGCATGCTTCTTTCGGGCTGTCTTCCCGCGCGCATAATGTTTCCAGGAGAAAGGAGTGTTGAAAGTCAACTAAGAACTTTGGAGACACCGCGCAGTGTAAATCGTGAAGCGGGTGGCTGAGCATAAAGTTTGCATTGCTACGAGAATGCGCCCAAGTAGTTTCCAGCGCTCCTTATCATCACGCCAGCGTTGTAAAAGCGTGTGCTCACGGTCATGAAGTGAGTATCGATGTTGTCTGTCTTTGTGCGCAAGAAACCATGCCTGTTCAGTTATACACGAATGTTCACGGGAATTGACAGGGCCTACAGAATGACGAAACTCACTCGACGTAATTGGTTATTACTTTGCTATAGCTCTCCATGCTAAGCTTTTCTGGCAAAACTGCGACTTCTTAACACTTTTACATCATGCACGATAATCGCCCACTGCAGTACAAAAAGTTCTTTTTAATGCGTCGGCATTAGAATGTTCATGCGAACAAAAACCCATGGGTGTATTGTGTCCAGCAAATTAAGAGAGAGGAGTGGAGAGGATACCAATGCTGGTCAAAGGGCAGGAGACACTTGATAGAAGCAGGGCGCGCCGCGCGATGACATGCGGCCATGCACAGTTGGCGTTCGGCCGTCGGCAGATGCACTTCGCTCCCGGGCAAATCCGGACATGTGTCGCACTTTCCAATAGCTATGTTAGTGGCTGCGTTTGTGTTCTGTGTGCTGTACAGCTAAAAGTAACGATGGACGCCGCGCCCTCTGCGCAGGGAAAACTTTCGCATTAGTGTAGCATGAATCCCATTGACCGCCCTTATTTTTTCCCTGAATCAGGGGTCCAGTGACGCTGTGCCCATGGAACAAAAACAAGTGGTTGAGAGAATGGCGGTGAGTTTACTTTATACATATTGCGTACCACCGTATACTCCTCAGCCAAATTTAAACAACGCTTTGGTTGTCTAGGAAAAACTGTCAGGACCTCTGAAAGGACAGTTACCGGTAAACGCTTGCGCAAGCGAAGAATTGTACTAGACGAAAAAATAATGGAGGACGCCAAACTTCGCCTTTAAGAGTGGAACGCGATAGCGTTATCGGGACCCGTTCGCATCGTATCGTTCGCATACGGCTAAGTAGGCTTCATTCACTGCAACACTGATTGTGGGAAAGAGAGCTTACAAAGACCAAGCTTCCACCGATCCCCTAATGTCGGCTTCACTTCTAAGCAGAAATGCATTGCTGGAAAGACATTTTTGCAGGGGCAATATAAGTGGTCCTATATTAAAATGTGAAGGCCCTAGCACCTTTTTTATTTATTAATTGTTTGCTATTGCCCCGATGCGCGCAGGTCTGGTAGAAATGCTGGAAAGGGGGTTTGTGTTTGAGTTTCCCCAAAGCAGAATTAGGTTTTCTCGTACATTCAAATTAAAATCCGTCGCTGATTCGTAAACAATCCGACGGCGAATCCGACGCCAAATGGTAAAGTCGCACTTTACCATTTTTCTGGCGGATTACATTGTGAGAAAAACAGTTTTTGTTCATTCTGCGAAAAACAGTTTTTGTTCACCAAAACCATGCACCACGTGGAGGGCCTGCGTGGTAGGGGTGGATGGGGATGATTTTCTCCGCACCCGCCGACATCGAATGCCGGTTGCCGACGCCGGATTTTCTGCGACAGGCTATCGAGTTAAAATAAACGGAAACACTAGACGACTCGGTGAAAGTAGAAAGACACAACCAGCGATGCAATATAAACATTGTGGAAGTAATTATAAATAAGAATAAGCATATGGGTGACTAATAGATTCTGCTTCACAAAGAAGTTGTTTGTCTTGGCTTTTCAAACTTTGTAACACTGTAAGCAGGAGCCAAGTGGTGTCATTAACGTTCTATTCGAAGAAGAAGAGGTAGAGCTGAGCAGGTAATGAGAGGCACAGCGCAGCCGGAACGTGCTCTGTACTACATATATAGTACGGTGCACATTACCGCTGTATTACCGTGGCCAGAGCACTCGAACGGGTGTCAGGCGGGTGGCTTTCACCGCCACAACTTCACGGGCCACCTCGAGTAAGAGGCTGCCTCAACGCAAAGGCCTCGATTAGGCCTCGCCCCGGACACAGCCTGAAGCTGCTCCAGAGGCGCCAACGACCAGGCAGCAGCCAGGCCTGCTCCAAACGGCGTCACACCAGGCGCCACTCCGCGTCTGCACCGACAGGCAGGCGCGTTGACCTCAAGGCCACCTCAGGTACCGTGGCAGGAGCTTCCGGAACAGCGCACTGGTCCTGCGTCTTCCAAGTCACGAGCCCCCTCTGCCCGTTCGGCACCCGCCTCTCTTCTTCGTTTTTATCTTGTTTCTTTTCTTGCCGCTGTCAAGCGCGCAAGCTGCCCCTGGCTCGCCTTCTGTTTCTTCTTTCTTCATGCACAAGGCTAGAAAGTTCTCACAAACAGTCCACGCGCATAAACACTACTAATGTCCCTGCACTACAATTATCCCCCACTTAAGAAAGTTGTTTGGGGAACAACTTGTCCACAGTGCACACAATTAGACAACATACACAAACACGATTTTCATGCTGTGGTCATCTGTCCAAGAACTTGCCGTTAGAAAAATGACAAATTATTTAAGCGGTACACCACTGAGGATTTCACACACGGCTAACATATTCAGCACCTATGTTGTCTGCTCCTTTGATATAGTCCAACGCAAAATCATATTCAGTAAGGAGCTTTGATGCTCTTCCAAAAGCTTATTAAACTGGTCTATCTGCTGAAAGCTCAAGTCTTTCACTACGGCAACATTTTTAGGGGTCTCTCTCTGGTGTAGAGTTACAGATAGGATTTCACGTTCTTCTACAATATCCGACTCGACGGTAACTGCGCCGTACTGCTCGTTGTTTGGTTCCATTTCCCTTTCCTCATACTTTTTAAGCAGATTGATGTGGAATAGGCTCACTCGCGAACCGAGATCGATAAGGTAGTCATAATCGTTCAGTTTTTCGACCACCGTGATGGGACCCTTCCATGTCAAGATTAGCTTGTTCTTCTCTGATGGAAGGAGCAGTAACACTTTATCAACTGCAACAAGCTGTCTAACTCTTGACTTTCTGTCATAGTACTTTTTTTGGGAAGCTTTTGCTTTCTGGAGCTCTTCATGAGCCATTTTGCAGGTGTCCTGTAACCTTCCCTGGAGCTCTACGACATATCCGTACGTCGTCTTGGTCTCGGCGTCGATATTATCGCCAGTCCATAATTCCTTAAGAATGGACATCGGTCCCCGCACAAATCTTCTATACAGGAGGTCAAATGGCGAAAACCCCAGGCTTGCCTGTGGGACGTCTCGGTAGGCGAAAAGCAATGGGGCCAAGTATCTACCCCATTTTTAGGGCATTCTTGACACATGCGTCGGATCATTTGCTTAAGCGTCCCATTTAACTTTACCACGAGACCATTCGCCATGGGATGGTACGGCGTTGTGGGCAGTTGTCTAAATGACAGTAGTCGTCCCAGTTCCTGCATTAGGCTGGACGTGAAATACTTGCTACGGTCACTCACTATCTCACGTGGAACACCAACACGAGAGAACATTTCTAGTAGGCCTTTTGCTGTCCGCTCTATCTCAATACTTGGTAATGCTACCGCATCGGGGTAGCGTGTAGCAAAGTCGATCATGGTCAGTACATATTTATTCCCCTTATCGGACGTTGGCGACAGAGGACCAGTAATGTCTACTGCGACTCGGTGGAAAGGTGTCCCGATGATGGGCATATTTCCCAACGGCAAGTGACCTACAAGGTGCTTAGGCAGTTTTTTGGCATATGTCACACGATTTGACGAAACGTGTAACATCCGCCTGTACTCCCGGCCAAGAAAATTCCTCAAGGACACGATCTATTGTCCTCTTTTGTCCCTGATGTCCAGCAAGCAACCCTTCATGCGCCATCTTCAGTACGGCGCCCCGGAGTTTCTCTGGAACCACAAGTTGTTCCAAGTCCCGTCGTTCCGCAGTCTGGTAGCGGCGGAAAAGAATGCCTCGAACGAACACAAACTCAGTTACAGCTTGCTTCTTGGACGTGCTCCTTTTGTTCAATGCTGCGAAACAAGCTTCTAGCGTGGGGTCCGTGCTTCGCAACTTCCGAATTTCCTCCGGGCTGATGTTTAACGGGTTGACTTGTGGTACCTGTTGTTGTTGCTGTTCTGTCCTTGTCCCTGCAGCAGCCGTCATTCCGTCTTCGCGTGAATCTTTCGCACTGCGGATTTACAATTCTGAACCTGTTTGATTGCACTTAGCGTCGACAATCGGGTAGACGCCTTCAACATTGCCTAGTACAACGTCGTACAATATTCTACATGCAAACTGCACAAATATGTCCCTTGAAAATCGGCGAGTCAACGTACACCTCCGCCTCTGGTAATGTCTTTGCGGTCCGGTCTAATAGGCGTATTAGGCGGGTACTACCCATCAGTTTGGATTTCGGAACCAGGGACCGTTTCACTACGACTGTATCACAGCCGGTATACCGCAGGATGGTCACCCTTTTCCCTTCAAGCTGACCCATTACCGTCGGCATTGCTTTTGACACACCTCCACACGTTGTACCACTCTGAGCAACGTAAAGAACGTTGTTATCATCTTCCGCACTTGGTTGTGCACGTTCCTGTTGTTTTTCCTCTTCACCCTCGACTTGTTCCGGTATAAGAGAGAACATGACGCTTCACCACGCCTGTTAGAGCCAGTAGGGCAAGCATCTGCCCTATGACCTGTCTTCTTACATATCCAGTATGGTGATGTCTTTGCAGCTCTAGATCTAGTCCAGCAGTTCGGAGCTCGGAGACCTTGTTTGTTACAAAGAAAGCAGAGCGGTTTTCATTTGCTTTCCTTCGTAGCCACTGCTTTATTGTGGGCTAGAAGCTTCCCCTCGCCTTCCTTTTCTTCCTTGCGTCTAGCAAGATTTCTAATACCTTGTGCTTCCAGGTACTGGTCGGCTGTCTTTGCGAGTGTGTCAAGGTCACGACACCCTCTTTCCTTGAGAAAGATGGCCAACATTGCCTCGCAGCGTCGTAAAAACTGTTCCGACACGATGCTATCTCTCAGCGCTTCGTACGTCTTCGGTGTCTTGGCTAACTCTTGCCAGTGGTCAAAGTAGCCGAGAAGACGTCCTGCATACTGTCTTGCCGTCTCAGCATTTTCAGGCTTCGCGTCTCGAAACTTCACGCGATACCCTTCTTCCGTGTAGCGGAACCGCAGCAGAAGAGTCTGCTTCAATTTTACATAATCCATGGCGTCTTCCGCGGACATCCGACCTACTGCCGTTAACGCTTCACCGGTCAGGCACAGACTTAATGACAAGGCCCACTTCTCTCGTGGCCAACCTTGACTAGCAGCCACTCTCTCAAACCTTTGAATGTAGGCGTCTAGTTCATCCCTACCCTCGTTATAGGGCGGAATCATCTTATGAGGACTGCGAGAACCATGGCCACCACCAGTCTCATCGCTTACGACACTCGCCTGTGAACGCTCTGCCTCTATTATCCGCCGTCGCTCCTTGAGGAGCGCTCGTTCAGCCTCCAGGTGGGCTAACTCTCGCACATGCTCTTCCTGTGCCGCTATCTTTGTTTCTTCTCGCTCCTTTGCTCGCTGATCTCTCATTTCCTTCTGCTCTGAGCTCACCCATGCCTTCAAAGCTTCTCCACTCAGTCCCATCTCCTTACCTAACTCAACTAGCATTATTTTTTCGTCCATTATCGTCTACCGAACACAAACTACGTGCGACTCTAAGATGTAACGATAGAGCTTTGTCCTGTCGTGGACGCCAGAAATTGTGATGGAATAGTTCGGCACGTATGTCTGTGAGCAGTCAGGCGGGAATGAACGTCAGAGACGCATTAACGGATGTAAACGAACATTTATCTAACATGATAGGACTTAGACAAGACAAGCACTTAATACAGAATACAGAGCAAAAGTCCGTACAACAAACACGTCTACACGAGGCCCTAAGCGCAGCGTTCAAGAGAAGAGCAAGTAGGTCTCACGGGTTCAGTCCTGATGTCGTCGATCGGCGGTAGGTCGTCTGAGCAGTTACGACGATTTCTGTTGGAGATGAACCAACGCACGATGACCCTCGTGGGAGGTGAGCCAAGGCAGGATGGCAGCACGGGTCATCAGATGAGGCAGGCGACGGCCCACGGCTCTATTACCGTGGCCAGAGCACTCGAACGAGTGTCAGGCGGGTGGCTTCCACCGCCACAACTTCACGGGCCTCGGTTTGGCCTCGAGCAAAGGCCTCGGTTAGGCCTCGAGCAAAGGTCTCGGTTAGGCCTCGCCCCGGACACAGCTTGAAGCTGCTCCAACAGGCGGCAACGAGCAGGCAGCAGCCAGGCCTGCTCCAAACGGCGTCACACCAGGCACCACTCCGCGTCTGCACCGACAGGCAGGCGCGTTGACCTCAGGGCCGCCCCAGGTACCGTGGCAGGAGCTCTCGGAACAACGCACTGGTCCTGCGGCTTCCAAGTCACGAGCCCCCTCAGCCCGTTCGGCACCCGCCTCTCTTCTTCCTTTTTATCTTGTTTCGTTTCTTGCCGCTGTCAAGCGCGCAAGCTGCCCCTGGCTCGCCTTCTCTTTCTTCTTTCTTCATTCACAATCTAGAGAGTTGTCAAAAACAATCCATGCACATAAACAACACTACTAATGGCCCTGCACTACAGTAACTTTCACTTAAAACAATTCAGTGCAAGAAACAACGCATATGACGCCGTTCAAGCTAGCTGACGGAAGGAACGCGGCGAGGAAGCTCGATTGCATGCTGCCACACGTTACCGATGACGAGAATCTCAACGTCGCCGCCTATCTGGAGCACGCCGAACAAGCCCGACAACTCGCCCTCCTGCGCATCAAGAGCCGGCAAAAGACGGACAGTCGACAATACAAGCGTCGACGACACTACGTGGAATGTCAACCCAGCGCCAGCGTTTGGTTTTGGACCCTGATACGCTGACGAGGCCTTAGGCAGAAGCTTTTACGCCGCCACTTGATAGGCGCCGACTACGGGGGGGCTCCGGGGCTCGAGCCCCCTCCGGAATTTTCCGGGGGGGGGGGGGGGCAGAGTCCCCCCGGCGATGCCGAAGCCCCCCCCCCCCGCTCCTAAAATGTCAGTACCAGAGTCCTGTTACCCAAACCGTTTAAGATTTCTTTTGAGTTGCCTCTAATTTTCCCTTACAATGTTATTGTGGCTAAAAGCTCACTGAATAATTGTTGACGCGGACGTGCACGGCTTTTATTCATAATCTCGCTTTATTTCTGAAAATCCTGGCAATAGGAAAACAAATGAGTTGTGGCGCAAGGAAAGAAGAAGGAAAACCAAGGGGAGACAGGATAGGGCGCCTGTCTCCCCTTGGTTT